>NC_071990.2:50206071-50507857 GCF_028885655.2 Pongo abelii | reverse complement strand
ATTCTGGCAATTCAGTCAAATCTTCACTTCTAAGAAGAGAATTAGAAAGCTTTGCTTTTAATTCTAGTTCTCTTGCTATTTCCGCTGCATCTGCAATTACTTCCTCCAGTGAAGTCCTGAATCCTTCAAAGTCATCCATGAGGGTTGAAAGCAACTTCTTCCAAACTCCTCTTAATGTTGATATTTTGATCTTTTCCCATGAATTATGAATGGTCTTAATGGCATGTAGACCTTCTGAATCCTTCCCAGAAGGTTTTCATTTTCCTTTTCCCAATCCACTAGAGAAATCACTATTTATGGCAGTATGGCAGCTATAGCCTTATGAAGTGTATTTATTAAATAATAAAGCTTGAAAGTCAAAATTACTCTTTGATCTATGGGCTACAGAATAGATGCTGTGTCAGTAGTCATGAAAACAATATTAACCTCCTCGTGTCTCTCCATCAGCACTCTTGGGTGACCAGGTACATGTCAGTGAGAAGCAATATTTTGAAAGGAATCTTTTTTTCTGAATAGTCAGTCTCAACAGTGGGCTTAAAATATTCAGCAAACCATGCTACAAACAGATGTGCTGTCATCTAGGCCTTGTTGTTTTATTTATAGGGAACAGGCAGAGCAGATTTATTATAACTCTTAAGGACTCTAAGATTTTCAGAATTGTAAATGAGCGTCGGCTTCAGCTTAAAGTCACCAGCTGCATTAACTCCTAACAGGAGAGTTAGCATGTTCATTGAAGCACTGAAACCAGGCATTGACTTCTTTTCTCCAGCTATGAAAATCCTAGATGGTGTCTTCTGATATAAGGCTGCTTCTTACACTTTGAAAACCTATTCTTTTGTGCAGCTACCTTCATCAATGATCTTAGCTAGATGTTCTGGATAACTTTCTGCAGCTTCTGCCTCAGCACTTGCTGCTTCACCTTGTGCTTTTAATGAAGATGGTTCCTTTCCTTAAACCTCATAAGCCAACCTCTGCTAGCTTCCAGCTTTTCTTCTGCAACTCCCTCTCCTCTCTTAGCCTTCATAGAATTGAAGACAGTTGGGGCCTTGCTAGGGAATAGACTTTGGCTTAAGGTAATGTTGTGGCTGGTTTGATCTTTGATCCAGACCTCTCAAATTTTCTCCACATCAGCAATAAGGTTGTTTCACTTTTTTATCATTTGTGTGTTCACTGGAGTAGCACTTTCAATTTCCTTCAAGAATGTTTCCTTTGTGTTTACAGCTTGGCTAATTGTTTGGCAAAGGATACTTAGCTTTTGGCTTGGCTTGGCTTTCAACATGTCTTTCTCATAATAAAGCTTAATCATTTCTAGCTTTTGATTTAAAGTAAGATACATCTGATTCTTTCTTTTACTTGAATACTTACAGGCTGTTGTAGGGCTACTAATTGGCCTAATTTCAATGTTGTTATGTATCAAGGAATAGGGAATCTTGAGGACAGGGAGAGAGATTGGGGAGTAGCTGGTCAGTGGAGCAGTCAGAACACACACAAGATTTATCAATTAACTTTGCTTTCTTATATGTGTGTGATTTGCAGTGCTCCAAAACAATTACAATACTAACTTCAAAGATCACTGATCACAGATCACTATAACAGATATAATAATAATGACAAAGTTTGAAATATAGTGAGAATTACCAAAATGTGATACAGAGGCACAAAGCGAGCACATGCTGCCTAAAAAATTGTAGTAATAGACTTACTTGATGCAGGATTGTCACATATTTTCAATTTGTAAGTGACACAATATCTGTGAAGTGTCATAAAGCAAAGTACAATAAAACAAGACATGCCTACAGTAAATATTTTAGATTTTTGTCTCCAGTACAACTATTCAGCTCTGCCATTGCAAAAGACATATAAGTAATGCCCTTTTAAAGATGGGCATGATTATAATAAAACTTTATTTCTAAAGGCAGGTAGAAGGTTGACTTTGATCTGCAGGCTATGGTTTGCTGGCCCTTGTTTTAGACCAATCCCCGATTTCAAATTTCAGCTCTACAGCCCATTAGCTGTGTGATGCTAAGCATACTTCATTTTATTATCTCAATTATTTCTCAAAATAACCCTTGTGTAATGCATTAATCTCCTCATATTACAAGTGAAACTTGATGGCTTATAGAGGTCAAGCCCTCAGACTTCCTAGGATATAAGAAGTAAACCTGGGATTCTAATAGGAGTTTGTATAATTTCATAGCTTTCAGCTTTTTTGATTATGATATGTTGCTTATAACTCTCGTTTACTTCTGAAATAAAACTCTAAGCCAAGTTTGGAACCCAGAGGACATAAAGAGAAAGAAAATGGGGAGGTGTGCAGTGACCATTATGGATGATTTAGGGAAAACTGCTATTCACCAACAGAATTGCTTCCTCTTTTGACAACACAGGGTTCTCTGCCTTCACTAACACTAATCACCTACAATTGGCCTACGCAATTGAGGGTAGGGTGCAATCATGGAAGGGGAAATGTGCCTCTTAAAGAGTGTTTAAATATGTAGAATCATTCTCACTAACATTCAGGAAAAGCATTTGTAATGGTTAATTTTATGCTCAACATGACTGCACCATCGGATGCCCAGATATTTTGATTAAACATTATTTCTCAGTGTGCCTGTGAAAGTATTCCTGGATGAGATTAATTTTTTTGAATTGGGAAATGGAGTATAGTAGATTGGCCTTTCTCATGGGGGTTGGCACAATCCAATATTTTGAGGATGTGAATAAAACAAAAAAACAGAAGGGAGAATGACTCTTTTTGAGCTGGGACATAGATCTGCTATACTCCCGCTGGAGCTTACACTTTAGGTTTTTCTGGTTCTTAAACCTTTAAACACTGACTGTAACTAGAATACTAGCTCTCCTGAGTCTCCAGCTCACAGACAACAGATCATGAGACTTCTTAGCCTTTAGTAGCACATAAACCAATTCTTGAAAATCTCTTCATATTGTGTGTGTCCATATATTCTGTTTCTTGGGAGAACTGAGACTAATACTGCATTTTAACTTCATTTCTAAGTAAATCATGACTGAAGATTTCTCCAGCATGAGCCAAGTGGACTATCTTAATCTCATGAAACTGTATAGCCAACATTTTCCTCTAGCTCAGTGTGGAAGACGTAGCATTACTCCCTGTTCATCACAGACTCAGCCAGACTTTCTAAGACGTGTTACATCAAGAAATTACAGCCAATGGATTCATCTGCAGAAGTCAATGGGGGCATCCCTACATAATGTTCTATTGTTCTACTTTGTCCCTCGGTGAGAATTCAATGTAATGCAATTCAATTCAATTCAAATACCTGAGTATGTATGGAGCGTCTAATTTGTTTTAGGTTAAGTGTTTTGGAAGATTAAAAAATACATAAACTCTGGTCATTTAGATTGAAGTGCTGCATCTATAACCCAAAGAAGTCCAGGGATTGCTGACAAAAACCAGAAGCCAGAAGAGTCAAAGAAAGACTGACCCCTACAGGTTTTGGAGAAAGCATGACTGAGCCAACACCTTGATTTCAGAATTCTAGCATATAAAACTGCAAGACAATAATTTTTTGCTGTTTTAATCTATCAAATTTTTAGTACTTTGTTACAGCATCCCTAGGAAACTGATAAAAGAGGCATTAAAGTATAGGAATAATTGTCCTAATTTTAGAATCACATAAATCTGGATTAAAATCTTAACTCTATCACATTCTGATGTTTATTTCCTCATCTGCATAATGAGAATTCTTCCCAATCAGACTCATCCTCAGCCTTACACTAAAAGATACTGCCGACATGCAGCCAATGCTGAGTAAGTGTTCCAAATATGCTCACTGTACATTCTAGTGCCATGACTAGACCTAGGTTGGCATCCTCAGCTGCCATGGGTATTTCACATGATCCCAGCTTCCTTTGAAATATGCCTATGAGAACCCAAAATACACAGTAACCAAAATTAAAACTGGAAGTGAGAAGTTTTTTCAACTTGCTCATGATTTTTCAAAACAACAATGCATAAGTTTTTTTCCTAGAAACCTTAACCTTTGAATATTGCAAGTTTAAAGTCACTTGCATTGTGATTATATTCTTTTCCAACTCCAAAACAAGTAAATATATTTATAAAGTATAATCGAAGCTATGGATATGATGCGGCTGAATATTTGAAATCAGGACTGATAGGCTTTTCTGGGATACATGGTACTGTATAGATGAACTTGTAACCTGGAAATTAGTGGTTATCACCTAGGCACTCAGAAAAACATTCATTATCTGTATAGGCTATAAATGTTGGGACACCAAAAAAGCCTACTTTATGTAGGCTGGCCAAGCTTTTATTCCAAGTAGATAAATGAGGTTATGTTTCCATAGGCCTGCTGTAGAAATAGAAAAATGACTATACTGTTCACATACTCTTTGGCAAATGATTTTTTACATTTCTATCACTTCTTGTTACTATATAATGCACTGAATAAAAATTCACTTATTTTCAAAAACATAAATCAATTAATCAATTTAAAGATAAGTGTACCTGAGAAACAAACCTACAAGAGGTCACTGGGGAGAATTAAACATCTTTTTAAATAATAGCCTCTGAAGGAAGGATGTTTTGTAAACACAGAATATTACTTTATATAGGCAAAGCCAAACTCTAAGAGAAGTGGCAGAAATGTGATCAGAAGGAGTACAGGCAAAGTAAGACCCTAAACTTTCTCCCAAACCTCGTGGAAAAGCCATATATATTGATACAGTAATTTACATTAGTACAAAGATGAGAAAAAAATGTACTTTCTCTGAGAAGCTAAAAAGAGGACAGAAAACACAAAATTCTATTTAAAGAATCTGTAAAAGCCAAATTAGTATTTAGATTTCACTTAGTAATAGTCATTGATAAATACCTTCACGGGCTATAATAATATTATGATTAAATGTATAGCTGAATGTAAGATAACTATGTGATAAAGGAGTTGGAAAAGAGATGATGAACTGAGTTAATAAGCTGACAAATGAAACATAACAAATTATTATTCAAATTTTTAGATAATTGGCATCATTTGGGAGTAAGGAAAAAAGGAATGCAGTTGGAGAGAGATGACATACTGTGATAGAAAACTTCTATAAATGATCTATTTAACACCAATTATCATGCTATTTTGCCATTACTCCTAAGTTTTGCTTTAATATCTTGATATCCTTTGGGAAAATGTGTCATACAAATGACAAAATGAGGTTAATTATAATAAATTCAAAACACAATACTTTTGAAGCCAAACCTCACTCACTTACTAGGACTTATTTTAAATAAATCTAGAAGTTTTGGGTTTATGATTAGAACTTTGGCAGTGCATCACATTTACAAGAAAATCATACTTCCTTTATACTCTTTAAATGTATACCTAGATGACAATTTGGATGTTTATTTTTAGTGAACAAACCTCCTTATTTCAAAAAGGATTTGATTTGGCTTCCATGTCATGCTTCTGTAGATGATCGCTCTATCCAAGAGTAGTCATGTCATGAGCCTTGTTCTAATATTTTGCTAATGGCTAGATAGGCATTTAAATGCATTCTGAAAATTTCAGCTCTAGAGTTACCCCAATTCCAAAAAGGCAACAGAAATTTTAAATTTTAAAATACAAAAATGTCATCCTTGAATCTTTCCTTATTAATTTCACTCTCAAATAAACTAACGTAACTTTCCAGCTAATTCAATCTCAGCTTTCTATCCTGGTAGAGGAGGCCAATCAAAAAATTTGGAATACAAACTTGTCAGCATGGACAAGGCCACAGGGATTGAATACAGGCCAAAAATATATTTCTACACCTTCTTCCAAATAAGAGTTGAAGCAGCATATCAAAATTATTTTCCATAACACTGGAAATTCTGAGTAGCTGGATTTGCCCTTGAACATAGAAATCCAGCTTTTATGACTTAAAGAATCAGCATTTGAAGAGACATCAAGGGATAAAAAAATAAAAATAGGGAAATGACATCAAGTCATTTGCAAAAATGTATCATATTCAATTCTCACCTCAAGTAAATCACACATTTTCATATAGTGCGAGTATCTTTTGAGGCCAAGGAAATTATTGTTTGAGGTAAATTATTCTTGGGGCTCTGTACTTCATGAAAAAAGAGAGTCATTGGCAGTCCCTATTAGATGAGCTTAGCATGTTCTAGGATCTGAGTGACTTCACCCTAAGTAAAGGCTTCCTCATAAGCTAGGAAGGGCTGGAACTCTTCACAGAGACCTGGCACCTAATAGCCATTCAATAAATATATATGAGTTATAGAGATATTGAAAAACCCTAAAAGGAACCTTTGAGAGTACTCATGACGGGATGCTAGAGGAGGTTCTCTATTCATTTATTTATCTATTATTTATTCTCTATTATAAAACTCATAAATGTTTTCTGATTGAATGTTCACTGAACAGCTTTTGTTGTTTTCAATGTGTTTGAACTGATTTTCTCCTTTCAGTTAGGATTAGGAATTCTTTAAGAATAGAAATGATTGTGTATCCTCCTATATGATCTCCCAGGCTCGTCACAGTACTCTATACCTTGTAGTACCTAAATGAAACCTAGGGGAGGATGATCAGGAGAACTCATGTTTGAGTGCTTTCTATTTGCCAGGTTGATGCTGAGACTAGCAATGGCAAGTATAATAGAGTCTGGGACACATTTCGTAAATAACAATGATAATAATTATTGTTTTACTGTAGATACAATAACCATTCAAGCTGTGAGAGGTGATACCTTTAAGATGAGAATAATTTAGAGAAAAAATGGATCTTCCTCTCCTCCACACACTGCAATGTCAAATAACTAAATGACCCTGGAATTTTGTGTGTATGAGGGGGTGAAGGGATAAATAAATGTAAAAAATCTCATTATCTTCTTCAAGCATCTTGTTTCCCAGCCTTTCAAGCTTTCTACATTTCTATAATGCTTCCATAACTTTCCAGGGGTAACAGATGACCATTTATGTTGCCACTGTAGATCTTTTCTCTCTAGACATTTCATAAAGAGAGCATGATTCATTTAAGAGTTTTGAGAAGAAATAAAAACTACTAAAAAGAACAAAGAAAGATGCTAATTAAAATAATGCATATATGTAGTCAAGGGTAATGTCCCTTTAAAAGAATGCCTTTCAATTAAATTTATCAAAACTAGCTTCTGCACTTTGACATGAAGGTTTGAGTATAACACATGTCAGTCTGGCCACTCCATTACCGGAATGACATTCAAATATGCAGCAGATGGTAATCAAAATTGAGTCGAGGCTTTTGAAGATATATGTTATGATTAACCAGACGTGGACTGCACAACTCAGAAATTAAGGGATGTTGGGGATGCTACAAGAGGAATTTGATGGTAATTTGGAGTGTTAAGATCAGGTGGCAACATAAGTCACTTCCAGAACAGCATGGAATGTGACAAGACGTGTGGTGGGGTGATAGAAGTTGTTACCAAAGTCATATATAAATGACACTTCCTGACTTCTCATGTTAACCCTGTAGCATATTAACATAAATCTAAAATAGTATAACGTCTGAATATGTACTTGTGACAGCTCCCAAACATTCGCATACATGAAGGGCATTTGCAGCTTCTGAGTGTATGTGCTGTGGGGAGGATTTGTTGAGCCCTACCCACACTCCATATGGCAGCCAAAACGTCCTTATTGTGATCAGGATATGAATTAATGACAGGCATCAATCACTCAGTTCTTAAAGAGCTTTGAAATCGATGGTTTGTCGGTAGTTTATCTATAGAATTATTTTTCTCACACTGAATGTCCTGCAGCAATCAGAAGAGTAAACAGGATGGGATACCGGGAAATGAAAAAAAGTGAAGAATCTTCATTAGCATAATTCTTATCCTCAGCTCCTGAACTTTCAACTAGAAAACCGTGAAACAGAAGCATTTTGGATGTTATCGTTATTTTTAATTACACTTGCTCTCCCTGAATATCAAAGAGAAAATGTTTGACAATTTACTGTATTCTATTATTTGGAATGACAGAACTTTTTCAATTCTAATATCTCCATTAGTTCATTTATTTCCCTCTACCCACCAGCCCAGGCCCAGTAAGCTTGTTATGAAAAGGTGGTGCGGTCCAGCCCCAAGCCTCATGAATAAATATTCGTATAATAATTGCAGACATTTATTGGGGCTATACTAAATGCCATGAAATGTTCTAAGTGCTTTGCAATCACTAACACATTTAATACTTGAATCAATTATATGAATTAAGTACCAATAGTTTTATCAGCATTTTACGAATAACGAAACTGAAGCACAAAGAGGCCTGGGACCACACAGCTATTAAGTAACAGAGCTGGATTAAACCAGGTCAAAATGACTCCTAGATCCAAATCATTTCACTACTGTGCTTTTCTGAAACTTCCCTGACACATGTTACTAGCCTGCACTTGTCCCAAGAGGGATATCGGCTGCAACATCCTTAAAATCAATAGTTCTTACTGTTGTATCAAGATTTCTTGAACTCACAAGTGGATACCAAAAACATTTGCAGAACTGTGTTTGAAAACAAAGTGTGAGAATGCACGGGAGGGTTGTTTGTTTGTTTCTGTATAATAAATTTGTTTAAGTTTCTTATAGATACTGGATATAAGACTTTTGTTGGATAGATAGATTGCAAAAAGTTTCCCCTATTCTGTAGGTTATCTGTGTACTCTGTTGATAGTTTCTTTTGCTGTGCAGAAGCTCTTTAGTTTAATTAGATCTCATTTGTAAATTTTTGCTTTCATTGCAATTGCTTTTGTTACTTTTGTCATAAAATTTTTGCCCATGCCTATGTTCTGAATGGTATTGCCTAGGTTCTCTTCTAGTGTTTTTATAGTTTTGGGTTTCACATTTAAGTCTTTAATCCATCTTGAGTTAATTTTGTATATGGTATAACAAAGGGGTCCAGTTTTAATTTTCTGCGTATGGCTAACCAGGTATCCCAGCACCATTTACTAAATAGGGAATCCTTTCCCCATTGCTTGTTGTTGTCAGGTTGGTAGGTATGCAGTTTTATTTCTGGGTTCTCTGTTCTGTTCCATTGGTCTATGTGTCTGCTCTTGTACCAGTACCATTCTGTTTTGGTTAGTGTAGCCCTGTAGTGTAGTTTGAAGTTGGGTAGCATGATACCTCCAGCTTTGTTCTTTTTGCTTATGATTACCTTGGCTATTCAGTCTTTTTGTTTGTTTGTTTCATAAGAATTTTAAAACAGTTTTTTTTCTAATTCTGTGAAGAATGTCAGTGGTAGTTTAATGGGAATAGTTTTGAATCTATAAATTGCTATGAGCAGTCTGGCCATTTTCACAATATTAATTCTTCCTATCCATGAGCATGGAATGTTTTCCCATTTGTTTGTGTCCTCTCTGATTTCTTTGAGCAGTGGTTTGTAGTTCTACTTGAAGAGGTCCTTCACTTCCCTTGTTAGCTGTATTCCTAGGTATTTTATTCTTTTTGGGGCAATTGTGAATGGGAGTTCCTTTGTGATTTGGCTCTCAACTTGCTTGTTGTTGATGTGTAGGAATGCTAGCAATTTTTGCACATTAATTTTGTATCTTGAGACTTTGATGATGTAGCTTATCAGCTTAAGAAGCTTTTGGGCTGAGATGACATGGTTTTCTAGATATAGAATCATGTCATCTGCAAACAAAGATAGTTTGACTTTCTCTCTTCCTATCTGATTATACTTTATCTATTTCTCTTGCCTGATTGTCCTGGCCAGAACTTCCAATACTATGTTGAATATGAGTGGTGAGAGAGGGCAACCTTGTCTTGTGCCAGTTTTCAATGGGAATGCTTCCAGCTTTTGCCCATTCAGTATGATATTGGTTGTGGGTTTGTCATACATGACTTTTACTATTTTGAGATATGTTGCTTCAATAAAAAACAATCAATTCCATTAAAAAGTGGGCAAAGGACATGAACAGACACTTCTCAAAAGAAGAGATGTATGAGACCAACAGACATATGAAAAAAAGCCCAAGATTACTGATCAGTAGAGAAATGCAGATCAAAACTATAATGAGATAGTATCTCACACTGATGAGATTGGCTATTACTAAAGAGTCAAAAAACAACAGATGCTGATGGAGAAAAAGAAGGCTTATACACTGTTGGTGGAAGTGTAAATTAATTCAACCATTGTGGAAAACAGTGTGGAAATTCCTTAAAGACCTAGAGGCAGAAATATCATTTGACCCAGCAATTCCATCACTGGGTATATACCCAAAGGAATATAAATCATTCTACTATAAAGACACATGCACACATATGTTCGTTGCAGCACTACTCACAATAGAAAAGACATAGAATCAACCTAAATGCCCATCAGTGATAGACTGAAGGAAGAAAATGTGGTACATATACATCATGGAATACTATTCAGCCATAAAAAGGAACACGATCCTGTCCTTTGCAGCGACATGGATGGAGCTGGGGGCCATTATCCTTAGCAAACTAACACAGGAACAGGAAACCAAATACTGTGTGTTCTCACTTATAAGTGGGAGCTGAATGATGAGAACACATGGATACACGGTGGTGGCAGGGAGGACAACACACAGTGGGGCCTGTCAGAGGGTTGGGGTGGAAGGAGGGAGAGCATCAGGAAGAACAGCTAATGGACACTGGGCTTACTGCCCGGGTGATGACATGATCTGTGCAGCAAACCACCATGGCACATGTTTACCTGTGTAACAAACTTGCACATCCTGCACATGTACCCAAGAAGTTAAAATAAAAGCTGGAAATAAAAAAGAATAAGCTTGACAAAAAATACAAAGTGGTATAAAGGTACATACTGAATTAGATCTGGCCACAAATCTTCCCCAAATACTTGGGAAGACTTGAATGAATAATTTCTCCTTTGTGAATTCTAATTATTTTTTTCTGTAAAGAAAGGGAGTTGACTAGATAATCTCTGTGGGTACCTATAAGTCTAATATTCACATGAACATAATATTTTCATGTAGGGTTAATTATATTTGTGATCCTTATTTAAGCCTTGGCCACCATGAGGTTTCCTCACAGATGTCATCTTGAGCATCTTATGTCAACAGGCATGATCCCCTTCCTTTCATTTTCTACACCTGAACCCTTTGTTTTCATCATACTAGTAATTGGTGGTGGTAGATAAATATTTACCTCTTTTTTTATCTATCTCACCCATTAGTCTGTATAGTTCCTAAGGATGGAAACTGAGATTGTTTTGTTTACCATTTCAGACCCAGTATAAACCACAGAATATGGTGTATGTTAGATGCACAAATTATGTACCTCATTTATTCAGTATTGCCATGGAAGTGACTGTGACACATTACTGATTTTTACATGATAATAATTCCAGCTTACTGTTGGTGATCGCTATACAACTTACAAAGAATTGTTATACTCATTAGTTTCTTAATAGTCATAGCAATAGCTAAGCTATGCTTTAAGTCCAAAGTTATCTGTTATTCTAAACCTTTCTTAAGAAATATGTGTAAATAGTTTTGTAAACAGATGAGTTTTTCTGTTTTTCTTTTTATTTTACCCTATGATATTCTGAGCTCTATTTTACTATCCTCTATGTGGTAGATTATTGAAAGGTGGCCTCCCTGTAATCCTAGCACTTTGGGAGGCCGAGGCGGATGGATTACTTGAGTTTAGGAAGTTCAAGACCAGCCTTGGCAGCATAAGGAGACCCCTGTCTCTACAAAAAAAAAAAAAAAAAAAAAAAAAAAAAATTACTTGGTCATGGTGGCACAAACCTGGGGTGGGAGAATTGCGCCTGGGAGGATGTCGAGGCTGCAGTCAGTGAGCAGTGATCATAATCAGTGAGCATATATAGGCAGTCCTTGAGAATTGTTATGATCATTGGAAACTGGCAATAGTGAGATTGTGTCAGTTTTAAGCCTAAATAGCAAAAGGTTTTATAATTTCCTTTTTTGCTGGTCTTGGGAAAAAAATGCTACCACATAAATAAATAGAGGCTAGCTTACTAGACAATTGAAAACACATGGTCCAATTACCTCTGCTGCCCTGGCTGATGATCAGCCAACTTCCCCATATGGGAGGGAAGCCATTTGAAATCTTCCAGCCCTAGAAAGCACACCAGCTGCCTATAGACTCACTGACTAGTTATGTTCAGATCAGATAAGTTTGGCCAGACCAGAACTGCCTACCAGAACTGTGAGCTAAATAAGTTATTGTTTTAAGCCGCTATGTTTGAGGACTGTTTATTATACACCAAATGCTGACAGATAACCTATGATACGATGATACTTTAAAAGCTTGCTAGGATATTTTGGTCTTTTAGTGCAACCCAACAAGGATGAGAACTCTATATTATTTTTAATTCTTCATAGTGTGCTTTGTAGATTTTCTTTCTTTTGTCTTTATCAGAGTTGGTGTTAGGTTAGCAGGCCTCTCTCCAGGAGCCATATTTTCCCTACACATCTAAAGTGCATGTTCAATATGTAACATAATCCAGATTTATCATAATTATATATTTTGTAAAATAAAAATAACCCTTAAGAGTTTTTGAAAAGCTCCCTTATTATTCTTTGATTTTTAAATAGTCTCTCTGTCATTGATTTTGTATGACTGGAATTATTTACATGCTTTTATTTCTTTCAGGATTTTGTCTTGAAAGTATATTCAGTATACCTAGGGTTACCTGAAAAAAATGACATTCAACTATGTGATTTGTTACCTTAATTAGCATCAGATTCTTTGTACCCAGGTTTTGTCAGACTATTTCCTTTTATTTTGGCACCTCAGTCTCCCATGGGTGAGAGTGCAGAGTAAATTTAATTTTTTTTACTATTGGGGCAAAGAGCGTTACTAAATGATTTTCCTCTGGCTTGGAAAGAATGCTGTATAATGCCTCAGCTCTAAGACTCTAGTAGATAATAGAGAGAAATGAGCAGGCTGAGAAACAATAACTAAAATAAATAAATTTAAATGAAATGGATGAATGAGGGAATTAATAGTTCTTCAAGAATAGATAATATGAACTCTGATGCCTTTCTTTCCCAGTTCCTGGTACCTCTGAAGTGGGCATTTGACCCACAATATACCCTGATGCAGATGCTAAGATGCACTGGTAATGCCATCTTTGTTACATAACATTTTAAATGCAGGTCTCAGCAGA
Organism: Pongo abelii; assembly: GCF_028885655.2. Taxonomy (NCBI): domain Eukaryota; kingdom Metazoa; phylum Chordata; class Mammalia; order Primates; family Hominidae; genus Pongo; species Pongo abelii. The sequence goes on along the minus strand of NC_071990.2, from coordinate 50,494,719 downwards.
CTCACAGTTTTTCAAATTCTGTGACAGATACTTAACGTTGACACTGGTCTGCATGATAAACGGAAGAAAGTGACAGGAACTTTATTAATACCTGGACTCAGAATTCATAAGGGAACACAGTAGGTCAGAAAGAAATTCCTAAAGTAAGAAACTTTATCCAAAAATAAATTCGATCAGTTTGATTTGGTCAAAACTGAAGGAAGAGTTCAGAAGAAGTGAAAGGGTTGAACAAGAAAGACTAGTACAAGCATTTTTGAGAAGTTGACGGAAGAAGGAATGAACTAAAATATATTGTATATATATATCTCCTATTTGTACATCTTAAGAGAGGGGCATCGTTAAGGCAGGAGAGAGGAGGGCGTGATAAATCCAGAGGTTATGAGAGCAGCAGCATACAAAGCAGTGAATAATTCTTGGCTGAATATAGTTTGGCCAGACTGTGCTTAGAACCTGAAAGTTTTTCACTTCCTGCTAATGACATAACAATATTTATTTATTTTTCTTTCATTTTGGACATGTCAGTTTGTTTGCAATCATCATGGTGGATAACTTCCTGATATGATAAGGCTGTCATGGCATAAGGTAATAAATATAACTGAATATGGAAAATATAAACTGCTAAGGGAATTTTGTAATATTATGGCAAAAGTAAGTGTTTATATGGATATTCAGGCTCTCAAAATAATTAGCCAGGGCAGATAGCTTCTGCATAAATGAAGAAAAATGAACATTGCCACGAGACATGGTCACAGTGACCACTCTGTCCAAATGACCCATTGCCATATTTCTGAGAAGTACTTTAAGCTCTCGTTGAGGAAGACCCTGCCAAGTACATGTGTTCAGGTACTGAGCATCACATTTTTGTTTATGTTGCTGCATTTTGTGATGTCTTCTCTCAAACCATCTATCACAGATGGACACTAGAGAGATGGAGGCTTAAAAAAAGAATTAAAATCCGTGTATTGCTCTAGGCATCTTTCGCTTTGTTATTCCACCTCTCTCAGTTTGGTGGTTCATATTTAGTGGTTGCTCAGTCAAGACTGTGACTAAAAATAATGATGAACCTGGGGGCAAAAGAACTATCCTGATATGATTATACTTTATGTTTTGATGCCATACTTGATGACAACTTACTTTTTTATTGTAAATTCCTGGGAATGGAGGCAGCACATAATGGAGCTTGGTAATTACTAGTTTATTCATTAGTGTCTTTGATATAGCTTTGAAGTTGCTTGTAAGAATTACTTCTATTTTAAAGAAAAGCGTATCAGCCGTAGGCAGACTTAGCAAAAGCTACACAATAGGTAAGTTGAGATGCCTGACCCACTCTAATTCAGCATTGCATCTGTGATCCAAGTTGCCAGATGGGAGGTCTACACATCCTTAGAGTTCTTTAGTACACGGTCATTAAGTGGTGTCCCAGCTGGATTTTAGGCTGTCATGTCCTTATGTACTTAAGGGTTTTTCCTCGGGTCCATGAGTTTCCTACATTATGAATGAATTCATTGTTGACCTTGACGTTTAATGGTGAGCTTTATGGAAGAGCCAATAATACGCTGAAAATTGAGCCCTGATGTAATCAAATCTTGATGTACGTGCAGTTCAAATATACATGTGTATGATATCATTTACATAAAATAGAAAAACTATCATTGTGATCCTCATATGGTACACAACTAGGTATACTGCTTTTGGTAAGCATTGTCCTTTTGAACATTTCTGTGTCTGTTTTTCTTATTGTATATATCTTTTATTTGTCCTTTTTATTTTATTTTATTTTTTTAAGTTTTGCATTTTTTTCTTTTTATTATTATTATTATTATTATTATTATACTTTAGGCTCTATGGTACATGTGCGCAACGTGCAGGTAAGTTACATATGTATACATGTGCCATGCTGGTGCGCTGCACCCACCAACTCGTCATCTAGCATTAGGTATATCTCCCAATGCTATCCCTCCCCCCTCCCCCCACCCCACAACAGTCCCCGAAGTGTGATGTTCCCCTTCCTGTGTCCATGTGTTCTCATTGTTCAATTCCCACCTATGAGTGAGAATATGCCGTGTTTGGTTTTTTGTTCTTGCGATAGTTTACTGAGAATGATGATTTCCAATTTCATCCATGTCCCTACAAAGGATGTGAACTCATCATTTTTTATGGCTGCATAGTATTCCATGGTGTATATGTGCCACGTTTTCTTAATCCAGTCTATCATTGTTGGACATTTGGGTTGGTTCCAAGTCTTTGCTATTGTGAATAATGCCGCAATAAACATACGTGTGCATGCGTCTTTATAGCAGCATGATTTATAGTCCTTTGGGTATTTAATACTCTCCACTTTTCCACAGTATATGACTTTATTCAATCTGTAAAATCATGGCATAACATAGATATTTTCTTTTAAAGTATATATAGAATTTTATTTCTTAAAAGAAAACAAATGTTTCCCCATGTAGTTTTGCTCTTATTACACACTACCTTACTACTCTGTACATATATGGGTTCTACAAATCTTCTACTTATTTACACCTATTCTTGTTTCACATGTAACAAGAATATTACATGTGATATTGCATAGAAGAAAATGTGTTTCTAAGTCCTTATCTTTTTTATTCTACTTTTTTTTTCAATATCCCCCTACCCTCTCTATTTCTTGTTCCTTCTAACTTTCTTAAAACGGTAAGGAAAAGATTCAATTTAACAGATATTATTACAGGTCTATCAAGTCTTCAAACAAATCACAAGCAGTTCAAAGTCAATACATTCAATTAATTACTTCCTGCAAAATGGAAACTTTAAAAGAAGATAAAATGACTCTATAATCCAAAACACCACATTAAAACAAAACAAAGCCACTTCCATTCAAGTATTCTTTAAAATCTCACAGGGCTAGTTGTTATTCTTAGATATGTCACATATCATTTTCAAAACTTCAAGTGTTTTCTCATGCTATTTCCTGTCCCAGAAAAACTTTACCTCCATATCCTCATTTGGTGAAAGCCCAATAAAACTTTACTGACAAAAATAAGTGGCTAGCCCATGGTCCATGGTTTGCCAACTTGGTTTTTACAAATATCTTACTAAAATATTATTTATCTTACTTAACGATTTTTGAGACCACCTTAAATTTTGCACTCAAGGATAATGCCTCAATTCCTTCACCCTAGTCCTGTCCTTGCTACTTGTCCTTCAAAGTACCCTATATTAAATCTTATACAATACTTTAGATGGAATTATTCTTTCTCCTAAAATCTGTTACATTTGTCTACACTTCTCTCTCATGTTTATCATATTGCAGAGTGATTATTTGATTATTGACAACCCTTGCTATATAGAAATAAATAAAACTTCATTTATTTCTATGCTCCGATGTGAAGCGCATCCCTTAGACCACAGTATAAGCCTGAGATGTGGGCTGAGTAAATGAATGAATGAATTACCAAATCAAGGTGGAAATAAATTTCAGTAAAGTAGGATGTTTTTCCTGTTGCCTATTAATATATTATTTGGTAACTGTTTATTTTCTAATAAGACTTTTCTCAGAGACTTGCATCCATACATTTATGATATTTTAAACAACTTTAGGGCAGGAATTATATCTTTCATTTATTTATTTGTTTGTTTATTTACTTATTTATCTTGTTGCACAATACATACCAATGAAGCTTTGAGGCTTGGACTAAGCACAAAGCTATATAACAGTGACATCTAATGGGACAGACATCAGGAATTTTTAATCCCAATTGTTTCAAAAAATTGCTGACAAGAGTAAAGTATCGGCCAGGCACAGTGGCTCACGCCTGTAATCCCAGCACTTTAGGAGGCCGAGGCGAGAGGATCACGAGGTCAGGTGTTCGAGACCAGCCTGGCCAACATGGTGAAATCCCCGTCTCTACTAAAAATACAAAAATCTAGCCCGTTGTGGTGGCACATGCCTGTAATCCCAGCTACTCAGGAGGCTGAGGCATGAGAATCACTTGGACCCAGGAGGCAGAGGTTGCAGTGAGCAGAGATGGCACCACTGCCCTCCAGTCTGTGAGAGAGTGAGATTCTATCTCAAAAAAAAAAAAAAAAAAAAAAAGTTAACTGTCAGGGTCCATATCCATCTCCAAGTTCGTAGTACCTAAAATAAAAATATGTGGGCAATCAAGTTTTGATGAAAAATGAATGAATGATGCGTACCAGAATGAGTTGCAAATAATAAATAAAATAGTCTGAATAATAAAAGTTTCTTATAGAATTAACAGAACTTTATTTAATTTTTGTTTTGTTTTTTGATTGTTTTTCATGTCATTTGCTTGCTTATTAGTTTAGCATAAAAATACAGTGATAGTCTAAAATCCTTTGTTGCTGTATTTGCAAAATGAGCATTTTACCAAAGGTAAGTTTCTCTTATGAATTTAGGGAGATTTAAGTCTTCCTGTTGCCCCATTAGAAATATAGGCAAAGACAATAGGCAGGTAATAAACAGTATTTTACAGATACTTTCACATTTAAAAGGAAGACAGAAAGCAACAATTTCGGCACTTTATCTAACTGGTATGTACAGACCTCTCAAGATGCAAGATAGCTGATGCAAAACACGAATCTCTACCACAGGAATGTTCAGTGGTTAGCATCAAACCTTTTCTTATAAGGATGTTGGAACATTAAAAAATGTTGGACTTCAGAAGATTGGTTGTATAACCTAATACCTTATTGTGACTATGGCTAACTATTATGTATATATATTTTCAAACTTATTTTAGTAATATATTTACACATGTTAATGCTTAATATTAGGTGCCCTGCATAGAGAACATGGTTTAATATGAATTTTATCATAGTTTGCAGCTGAAAACTTAACATATGTATCAATATCCTGAAATAAAATGCTCCCTTTTTAGTGTTAGAAGCATCTGAAACCAGGGACTTCAACCACTATGTATGGGTATTCATTACCACCATGTGGGGCAGACTAGTCTAATAGTACTCCACACAGAAGGCAGCCTCAGCTTACACAGTGAAGTTTTCACTATTTAATTTGCAAAGACCTTCAATACATGGAGAATGAACTGATGAGTGTTGCATATTCACTATGATTTAATCCACTACATGTGAATTATTATTTACTTATGTTATTTTGAAGACTTCAAGTTGAGGATTTATTAGGGATGGAAAAACTGACAGAAAGTAGAAACATGGTAGAATAAAAGTGATTGGAAGAAAATTAAACATAAACTTTATCTAATTCACAACATTTCCTAGTTGAGATGGTATAATTATTAGGCTGTTTTGAAGCAGAAACAAAGAAAAAGTAGTTTAAACAGTTAGTTTCTATTTTACCATCTTTCCACTATCTCAAGGATAATGCTGCTTTCTGAAGACCATTCTGTTCTATGTACACTTGTTAATAGAAGTAAGAAGAAAAAGGAGATGGAATGGAAATCTGTAAGCTTATTTAAGTCACTTTTGAAGAGGAAAAATAAATATTTCAATGAAGAAAAATGGCAAGTAATAATTCGTTTCCAATAAATTGATATCTAATTTGTGCCAAATATAGAACTTTCTAACCCTTACAAAGTACACAAGTTAGGTATTATTTTTCTTGTTTTTCAAAGAAAGAAATTGAGATTAAAGAGGTGAAGATAGCATTATAATTTATTAAGGAATTTAGCGAGGACTCAAATTAACTTAAAAGCTAAAGTCCATGATCTCTACACTCCAACATCCTATCCATAATACATATATATGCTCATTTTCATTTTGTATAAGAGGAAACGTGGGTATGAAAAAAGTGACTGATTTGCTGAAAATCACTTTGAAATATAGAGGCAGAGTCTGGATTTGAAACCAAGAAGTTGACACTAGTGTTTATATGCTGAATCATTACCTATTTTGCCTCAATTGTGTCTCAATTCATTGCTTATTTATATTTTAAGGTATGTTTCCACCTTACCTATAATACCATTATAATCTTCTTTTTTTTTTACATTATATCCAAGTTTAATATAGATGGCCAAATAATTTTCCAAAGTGATTAAACAAATATATACTCCCACCAACACATATATGTATTAAATGACTTCATATGTTCAACAGCATTCAGTCAGTCTTTATGACCACAGTTGTACTACAGAGCTATGGGAGATAAACAGACCTCAACAGAAAATATACACATCGAAAAGTGCTCTCCACTGTTAATTACCATTATAATCTTCTATAGAATTGTGCCTTGAACAGAGTGCTGGAAGGCAGAAACTTGGCTTAATTCATGTGTTTTTATAAAAATCTGTTTCACCTGCACCGGGTGCCCATAGTTGCCTAAGCCGAAAGCATTGGAGTCTTCCTTGACCCCTAACTTCCTTTCACATTCACATCCAATCTGACAGTAAATCCTGTTGACTTTACTCTCAAAGTATATGCTAAAATCCATATACTATTCTTTACACTCTGGTCTGAGTCAAAATCTTTTCTCACCTTGATTGCAATAATAGCCTCCTAACTGGAGCCTCCTAACTCGGAGGGTTTCCCCTTTCCCTTCTAGTATCTTCAATGCAGCACCTAAAGGGATCTCTTTATAAGATAAATTAGCTCATGCCACACCTATGCTCAGCCTCTCTCACTGCTCCCCATCTCACTGGAATTTCTTGCAATAGTCTGTAATACCTTTTATAGTCTGTGTCCCTTTCAGCTCTATGACCTCATCTCTTCCTGCTTCTCCTCCCCTCCCTCACTACCCTCCTTCACACCTGCCTCCTTGCAGTTTCTCAGACATTCCAGCAGGTACCTTGCTTCCTTAGGGTCTTTGCAGTGGCTGTCCCTTCCACCTTCAGGGTTCTGTGTGGCTAACATCTTCATATCTGCTTCAAGTACTTGCTTAACGTCCCCTTCTCAGAGGCCCAACCTGACAATCCTATTTAAAATGGCACTCTTCCCCATACTCTGCATCTCTGAACCTCCTTCCTCTAGTCTACTCCTTTGTTTTCCACATCACACATCTGAATCTCTCATACTATTTGCTTCACTCGTGTATTATATGTGTTGTGCATTTACTGTCTTCCCTAAATAGAATTGAAATCTCAGCGACATTAGGTGTCTGTTTTGTCCATTTATATATCCTAAGTGACTATGCATGCCTGGCTTACAGAATGTGCGTGTCATATGTCATCTGACTCCATTTTTAAAATTTTGGCTGCTGACATATTTTAAACCTCACATCTGCTCCTTCCCCTTGTGACTCACATCTGGACAAGCTGATGAAAAAGCCAGGGTAATGTCCACTTTTACAACAGTGAGAAATTCAGACCATGTCAGCCACTGCCCATGCGTGGAAACCCTCACCCAAATGTCAGCTTCTACTCACAATTAAAAACCCCAGCAAGTCTCCTTTATTTTGGTCTCTCAAGCCATTTTGGAAGTGCCATTTTGGAGGCCTTTCCAGCTGCCCTCATGGACTTTAATTATGCAATTAATTAATAAGACTTTGATATAGCCTTGGGATGTGTGCATGGCATCAGTCTCTGATTCCATAGATTATATCTTTATTCTGTCAATTATTTCCTTTTGCTATGCAGAAGCTTTTTAGTTTGACGTAATCCCATTGATCCATTTCTGCTTTTCTCTCCTGTACATTTCAGTTCATATCCCAAAAAAATCAGTGCCCAGACTAATGTCTTGGAGCTTTTCTTTTATGCTTTGTTCTAGTAGTTTTACTGTTTCAGGTCTTAGGTTTAAGTTTTAAGTTGATTGTGAATTAAGTTTTGTATATGGTGTGACTTGAGGCTTTTAATTAAAATTTCCAATGCAGATATCCATTTGTCCCAATGCCATTTATTGAAGAGACTGTCCTTTCCCCATGGTGTTCTAGAAAACTTTGTCAAAAGTCAATTGGCTGTAAGTATATTAATTTATTTCTGGGCTCTCAATTCTGCTCTATTAGTCTATGTGCCTGTTTTTATGCCAGTACCATGATGTTTTGATCATTGTAACTTTGTAGTATATTTTGAAGTAAGGTAGTATGATACTTTCAGCTTTGTTCTTTTTGGACAAGATTGATTTGGCTATTTGAGGTCTTCTGTGATTACATATAAATTCTAGAATTTTTTAATTTTTTTTGTGAAATATGTCATTGAAATATGTCATATTTTCTCTGAAATATGTCACTGAAATTTTCATAGGGATTACAATGAATATGTATATTGCTTTTGGGGGTATAGACATTTTAACAATATTAATTTTTCTAATTCAGGAACATGGGATTTCTTTCTGTTTATCTGTGTCTTCTTCAGCTTTTTTCATCAATGTCTTACAGTTGTTAGCATAAAGGGCTTTAACTTCCTTGGTTAAATTTATTCCTAAAGTATTTAAATTTTTCATAACCATTTTAAATGGGATGGTTTTACAGATTTCTTTTTCAAATAGTTCATTGTTGAAATGATCCTGATTTTTGTATGTTGACTTTATATCTTGCAACTTTACTGAATTTGTTTATTAATTCTAACAGTATTTTGGTGGAGTCTTTAAGGTTTTTTTATATATATAATGATGACTTTACAATGTAAAAGTGCTTTTCTGAGAAGACCTTGAAGAAACACTAGCTCATGTGAAAGGGCAGGTAAAACTAAACAGAAAGAGATAAATGCAAGGATTACTACTGAAGGTTACAACCTCTTTTATAAAAACTGTCTTGGAGTTAAATTTTGTTTTGGTTGCTTAGTATAGCAATTAAAGAAGATGACTATTAACTCTTTGCTGTTTTGTCTCCAAATTTTCTTCAAACTACTCTTAAACATATTGATTTATTGATTTTGACGTGTCAAAAATTTCACTTAATGGCTGTTTTTATACTAAGTAAAATTTATTTTTTGCCATTTTCCAAGGAAAATGGAAGAACATGGAAAATAATGCAGCTTTACATAAGAAGTAGAAGTGCTTCCAGGAAGAATTTGAAATTTTGACATGAACAAATCCATGACAAAAAAAAATAGGCTATTACACATAAAATGTTTGCTTATGCGCAGTGACTTGAGATTCCCAGTCAAGTACAGGTCTAGGAACAATGAATGGTTTTCTAGGTTTGTGGGAGCTCTCTTTTTAAAAATTAAATGCCTAAGAAAATCCACATATGTTGATCAAAAGTCATATACAAAATATTTATAGCAGCACTATTTACAATAGCTATACACTTTAAAAATACAATTTTTGTTCAACATTAAAATGGATAAGTAAATGGTGGTATAGTTATACATAGGAGAAAATGAATGAACAACTTATTGTTATGTAAAACTGTGTGGTTGAATCTCACAAATATGACGTTGAATAAAAGCAGCCAGATTCCAAATATTATATACTATATGCTTCTTCTAATGTGAAATTCAATAACCACAAAGCTCATTTATAGCAATTGAAGTCCCATAATGTTTACCTTTTTAAAAGGTGTAATGGGTAATGACAGGGATGCTGCTAATTTTCTAATTTTGTTGTGGGTACTCGTTACATGGGTACATTCACCAAAGTGTACACATAGAATTTATGAGCAATTTCATATTTAATACTACAGAAACAATTAACAATAGCAAAAACAAAACGTATATGTTTACTTCAGGTAAACTAACCATAAAATAAAACAGCTTTTTCAAATGCTTCTCCCATATGCATATCTGTTTTTGAGCTCTCTACCCTTTATATTTTGTAGATGGGGACATGCTCATCTTACTGTTGTCATATGAAGCAATCATCCTTTCTTACAACAAATTTGTAATACTATTATAAATAGATGAGTCTGAATTCCATACTACCAATAATTCAATTTTCTCTCTTCTCTCTCTTGTTCTTTCTAGCTCCCTCTGCTCTCTCAGACACACACAAAGATGAACACATATTAGTGTAATATAACATTATAGCATTTTTAGATATTTGAAATTTAAAAGAGGAAAATATTTTCTTTATGCATTATATCAATTTTGTTATTGCATATATGTGAAAATAGTGGCATGCACTAATTGATACATAATTTAGAAAGAATTAAAATTGGTAACAAATTTCAGAATAATATGTTCTTGCTGATACTTCAAAATTCCTTTAATGTCAATCTAATCTATATTTTCTTAAATCCTAGGTAAAGCCAAGAGGGGCAACAGTGAGCACTATGTTAAAAATATGGTAGCAGGAAGGGTAGTGGGAAAAGGCTGGAAGAAAGGTTAAGCATTGACAGGTTATTTTGTGCCTTCAAAATTACTCTAATGACATTTAATTTTCATTCAGGGTGAAGATTCTGGTCAGTTGTTTCTTATTCCAATCTGGCTTCTGCTTTTAGGCTACTATTATTAACTCCTTTATTCAGATGTTATTCAAATGAGTTTCTCTATTAAAAGAAGTGAAGTGATGCAGGCAAAACACATTGTTAGTAAATCCTTCCCAGTTTGGCAACATGTTAATGATGGATCTGGCATTCTCAGTGTCAAAAGCTCTATCGGCATCTGTTACAACAGAATCAAGATAAAATGAGTGAAATGAAAACAAGTGGAGGCAGGGAGAAGTTACTATAAAATATTTGAAATGCTTTACTAATTATTTGTACCTGAAGACTCTCTCACTTTTCATCAAATTAATCAGGAATTTTGAACTACATCTTGTTAATAACTTTCCTGCACAAATACAGATGGATAAACATGTAGTTGTGCGAAAAAACTGAGGAAAGACAGGTGCTGTTATAAAGTGTCTGAAAAGTGTCTTTGATGGGCCCTGCTTTAGTAACTACCACACCTCCATTTATATCCCCTCTATCAGTCATGTGCTGGCCTCTTCCACATCTGAATGGCAAAGAAGGTCAACAGAGTGCCTGTCTCAGTGCTTGACCTGGGCATTAAAAACAGCTTAAGAAGCTACACCTTTGTTTCCAACCTATGAAAGTTCACCCACACTGAATCCCATTCTGAAAAACCTTTACTCTATAAGCAATTGCACTTATCACACAATCTAACATCACTAAAGCAATTCTTCATTAGCAAATCATCCAAGTTAAGAAATTAACAGTAGTATAGGTTAATGATAATTAACACAGACTTTGGAGTTAGATTGTCTGGGCTCAATTTCTGCCACTAGCTGTGGGATGTTGAGTAATTTTCTTAACTTCTTATATTAGTCTGTTCTCACACTGCTTGTAAAGACATGCCTGAGACTGGGTAATTTACAAAGGAAAGAGGTTTAATTGACTCACAGTTCAGCATGACTGAGGAGGCCTCACAATCATGGCGGAAGGCAAGGAGGAGCAAAGCCATATCTTACATGGCGGCAGGCAAGAGAGAAAACATGTTCAGTGGAACTTCTCTTTATATAACCATCAGATCTTGTGAGACTTATTCACTACCATGAGAATAGTGTGGGAGAAGACCTGCCCTCATGATTCAATTACCTCCTACTTGGTCTCTCCCATGACATATGGGAATTATGGGAACTACAGTTCGAGATCTGGGTGGGAACAGAGCCAAACCATATCAACCCTTTTTCCCCAGTGTCCTCATCTGTTAAATGAGTGGAAACAATAGTACCTACCTAGAGGGTTTTATAACAAATTGAATGGATTAAAACATGTAAATTGCTTCAGATAGTGTCTGGCACATGGTGAGAATGATTTGCTTATTTACTGTTATTACTGGTTAATACAATTTGCTTTTAAATAGAAATTCTTAAAGATGTCAATAATCCAAAATTAAGAAAAAAAAACCTTTCTAATTAGGAAAACATCACACAGCTTATTAGATAGTTGAAACAAAAAATGTGGACCAATTTTAAGAACTCTCAAAATATATTTTCCCCCTAATGTATGGCACTTGCTGTGTTACAGATAATTAAAGCCCAGCAAAATTAAATAGTCTGACTAAGGAGATAGAGTTAATAAAAGATGGTGATGCAGGTTGTGGTGATTGCGATAGGATGTGTGCCACCAGGCATTGAGGACATAGAACTGCTAGTGGGAGTGCACAGTCAAAAAGCTTCAACTAGCTAACCATCTCTATTCTCAGATTCCAAATTCTACGTATCTGTCTAGGTCTTTCTTCAGCCTCTGGGCAATACATGTTGCTACCTCTAAGACACCTCTGGTTCTATACCCCAGCGGCAGATTAAGCACAATGTACCAAAATTCTCCGTTCTCCTGAATCTCTTGTCTTTGTGTTTTCCTAAACCCAGTAACTAGGATTTTTGACTCACTCAGTTGTCCAAGTCAAAATGCTAGCAGTACTTTATCTCCTCTTTCTTCACCTATATTTTTATCTACCATCTTAACTCAGAACACCATTTTCTTTCAATGAAATGACTGATCTCATGTATTTTACTCCTATGACCCATTCTCACAATGTTGTCATAAATTATCTCCAGAAACTGAAAATTATCATGCTAAATACACTTTGAAAAACTTCAGTGGCTCTCAGTTGTCCATCCACTAGATCAAGTTCAAAGTCCAAAACATAGCTCCGAGGAAGTCCTAGCTACAGCAATCAGAAAAGAAAAAGAAATAAGGACATCTAAATGCAAAAGGAAGAACTCAAATTATCCTTGTTTCCAGATGATATGATGTTATATTTGAAATAAACAAAAGACTCCACCAAAAAAAAAAAAAACTATTAGAACTGATAAACAAATTCGGTAAAGTTGCAGGAATACAAAATCAACATAAAAAATCAGTAGCATTTCTATATGCCAACAATGAACAATCTGAAAAAGAAATCAAGAAAGTAATCCGATTTATAATAGCTACAAATAAAATAAAATAAAATACTCAGGAATGAACTTAACCAAAGAGGGGAAAGAGCTCTACAATGAAAACTATAAAACACCAATGCAAATGATTGAAGAGGACATACACACAGAAAAAAATTTATATTTTTTATGTTCATGGATTGGAAGAATCAGTGTTGTCAAAATGTTCAATTGCCCAAAGCAATCTACAGATGTGATGCAATACCTATCAAAATACCAATAACATTGGTAATAGAAAAAATAGAAAATATAAATATAAAATAAAAAATCATGGGCCCTGGGCTACAGGGGGGCATGGAAGTGAAGATGCGGGCATTACTGTTCAGAAAGTTACATTTACCTAGTAGAAATATAACATATACTGAAGAGGGCACTGTAGAGTTGGAGGCATATTAGGTGAGCTCCGGAGTATAATTAAGTGAGTTTCAACAAGGTATCATCACTCATGCTGTGTGAACTTGGGAAAGTTTCTGCACATTTCTGTGCCATAATGTTCTCATCTACATTGTACTGAGGAATGCCTACAAAACATGTAGTGTACTGCTTGCACATTCCAAATGTTCAATAGATGTTAAACATTACAGTGATAACCATTGTTTTTCACACTGTTTTGGATTCTAATGCTAAAAAAGAAATAAATGCTGTCTACCCAAGCTCTCCTTGAGTTTGCAAATGGAAAAATCAGATGTCTAAATAGTCCATTGCATTAGGATGTGCTCACGGCAGATACAGAACCCTACTCATGATAGTCAATCAGTGAGAAAGAAGGTTCGTTCTTTGCTGGGGGAGAAAAATCCAGATCCAGGAAAGTGCTAACCTCCAAAGCATACAGGAGACCAACTAGAAAATGTTCTACTCTTCAATAGCATCTCAACTTTCTGGGTCCTCTCACACACACAGAACAGAAAGTCTCCTATATGAAACCAAGCTCAAAGATATGTTAAACTTGCTGAGACGTATTTTATGGCTCCAGAGAAAAAAGAATTATTTTCTATGAATTATAAAGAAATGTGGACTTTTTTCTCTAGTAATCTATTTATCTATGGAGTAAATTCTGAAGTCATAACTTCAGAGTGAATTCTATGTAAGAATGTTTTCTAAGAAGGAAAATAAGAAATGTTATTGCCATTCTACAGGATACTTGCTAATAATTGAAAAGGGATTGTCTTCTCCGATAATTATGGCATTCTGAGCCAAGAATTTAATCATAGATGTAAGAAGAGGCCACAATGAATAACTCATCTAAAAAGAGGTTTATTTATTCTGGGATGTTGTTTGTCTCCATCTTGCAAGGGTCATCTTCTTAAAACTAAAGCCCTCAGTGTCCGAGTTCCACAGAATTTCCTGCTATGGGATGTGTCCCCTAGTTCCATCCATTTTGGTCCAAATGACAGAATCTCATTCTTTTTAATGGCTGAATAGTCCTCCATTGTGTATATGGAATACAAATGCAGGGAGGAAGAAAGTTATGCAAATGAAAGAAGAGTTTATTGAAAGTAGTGTTGACTTGAGAGCGGTATTCCAGGGGTGTGCCTTGATGAGAGAGCTATGGGCATGTAAAGAAAATGGTTAGATTACTGCCTACCTAATAGTTTAGTGTGCACTGTGGGTCACTTCAATTAACATTATAGGTGGACGATCTTCCACTCTGCTTTTTCAAATTCATTGGTCATATTTTTAATATATGTTATAAAAAGACATTGAATAGAGGATTGTACTTCAAACATGAATTAAAAATAGATCCATGCTCTGAAAGAGATTATGGTTTAGTGGGAGAGACTGAAAAAAATCTGGTACTTTTCATAAAATGTGGTAAGAGCTTTAACAGAGGTGGGCAAATAATACTTTGAGAATACTCAGGGGAGACAAGAAATATGAGGGGATTCTGAAAATATCTCCTATGGGTGAAGACAGTTTACCTAAAGCTTCTGGTATCAACAATTTTTAATCAGTTGCAGAAAGAGGGAACATGTTACTGACTGAATAGGGAACATGAACAAATGTCTTTTGTTAGCATGGATGCCCCAAGTTTTCCCTCTGCTGTGTCCTCAGATTGGTCTCAGGTATAGACAAATAGCTATGGATTAGTATTACTCATGATGATGCATCCTTATATTGGATGGCCTAGAGAAAAAATGTCAGTATAATATGACCTCAATGGGCTTTTCATAAACACAGAGTATAAAAGATGTATCCTGATGACGTGCTGGAGGAAAACTAGCTAGTCAGTCTACACTTGTTAGGATTTGGACTACTTGACGGAGAAGTAGAATTGAAGTTTTTAGTTATTCAACACTCTTTAGTGGTTGTCTACTTCTGAGAGCAATGTATAGTCCCAGTCTTTATAGAATTTGTAGTGTTATGGAAAAAATAAACTAGGAAATGGACTATTACAAAGAGGCTGGATGACTTGTAATGTAAATATAGAGTATGCCGGAATCTGGGAGCTTATAATATCAGGCATCTATTTCAGTATTATTCAGGGAGTTCAGTTTAGGGAAAAATTCTATAAGAATTAGTAGTGATATGAAAAACTGGTAGAAGTTAGATATAATAGAAATAATCTAAAAGTTAGGTAATGGGATTAAGCAGGAAGAGAGAAAGATTGAGTGGCAGTGCAGTAGAATGCCAAGTATGTAGTGGTGGTGATGGTTATTAAAAGTGCAGTCAATAAAAGGGTGCATTGCCTGCAGATTGTTTAAAAACAACAAAGCTCAACCTGTTTGCTATTATCACCATGCGCCAGTGATTCTAAACAATGTTAGTGATGAAATATCCCTACTGAAAAAATCTTTTGTTGATCTACTTTCTAAGCAGTTGCTACAGATTCTGTTTTAAATTTTATTCAAGCTTCTGCTCATCCAATTTAAAACTTGTCCTTCAATAAACACTTTAAGTTTATAACAGTTCCGAATCATCTGAGCTTGTTTCAAATGCAGTCACTGTCTCCAACCCCAACGTGCAAGATATTCCTGTGTATAAACAATTAAAATAAACAATATTAACACAATACTTTTAAAGATGAAGAAAGAGAACTTGAGTTTTTATAATTCTGTAATTCCATATGACCATTTAACATTTTAACTTGAATTTAAGATTGAAAAGAGTGAAACAGTACAAACTGTAGGATGTATATACAATACATAACATATATACATTACATAATGTAATATATGTGTATGTACACATGCATATATCCACACACACATATATTTAAGTTATAAATCAAATGTAAAATACTTTCCTAAAATACTTGATCCAGCCATCTAATACACAGAAATATGCCCAGAGGGAAGAGCTATCTTAGGCAAAAGAAAGGTATGTATGAATCCATAAAAATAAGAGATTTCAGAATGCTATTGAGAAAATTACAAGCAATTCATTGTGGTTATTGTGGTACATAGTTGGTATATATATATATGGGGTACATGGAATATTTTGATATAGGCATACAATGCATAATAATCACATCAGGATAGATTGGGTATCCATCACCTCAAGCATTTATTCTTTCTTTGTGTTACAAACAATCCAATTATACTTTTTAAGTTATTTTTAAATGTACAATAAATTGTTGTTGACTGAAGTCACCTATTGTGCTATCAAGTACTAGATCTTATTCATTCTATCTAACTATACTTTTGTACCAATTAACTATCCCCACTTTCTGACTTCACTACATTTCCTGACCTCTGATAACCATTATTCTACCTTCTGTTATCCATGAGTTCAGTTGTTTTAATTGTTTTAGCTCCCACAAGTAAATGAGAGAACATGTGAAGTTTGTCTTTTTGTGCCTGGCTTATTTCACTTAACATAATTTCCTCCAGTTCCAGCAATGTTGTTGCAAATGACAGAATCTCATTCTTTTTAATGGCTGAATAGTACTCCATTGTGTCTATGTACTACATTTTATTTATCCATTCGTCTGTTGATAAACAGGTTGCTTCCACATCTTGACTATTGTGAATAGTGCTACAATAAACACGGGAGTACAGATATCTCTTCAATATAAGGATTTCCTTTCTTTTGGTTAGATGGCTAACAGTGGGATTGCTGGATCATACAGTAGTTCTATTTTTAGTCTTCTGAGGATTCTGCAGCCTGTCGCCTATAGTGGTTGTAAGAATTTACATTTCCACCAACAGTGTACAAGGGTTCCCTGTTCTCCACATCCTCTCTAGCATTTGTAATTGTCTATCTTTTGCATATAAGCCATTTTGACTGAGGTAAGAAGATATCTCATTGTAGTTTTGATTTGCATTTCTCTGATGATCAATGATGTTGAATACCTTTTCATACACCTGTTTGCCAATTTGTATGTTTTCTCCTGAGAAATGTCTTTTTAGATCTTTTGCCCATTTTTAATTGGATTATTAGAATTTTTTCCTACAGAGTTGTTTGAGTTACTTACACATTCTGCTTATTAATTCCCTGTCAGATGGATAGTTTGAGAATATTTTCTCCCATTCTGTGGGTTGCCTCTTCACTTTTTGGATTGTTACCTTTGCAGTGCAGAAGCTTTTTAACTTGACGTGATCCCATTTGTCTATATTTGCTTTGGTTGCCTGTGCTTCGGGGGCATTATTCAACAAATATTTTACCAGCCCAAAGTACTGGAGAGTTTCCTTAATGTGTTCTCATAGTAGTTTCATAGGTTGAGGTCTTAGATTTAAGTCTTTAATCCACTTTAATGTGATTTTTGTATATGGTGAGAGATAGTGTTGTAGTCTCATCCTTCTGAATATAGATATCCAGTTTTCCCAGCAACATTTATTGAAGACACTATCCTTTCCCCAATGTATGTTCTTGACACCTTTGCTGGAAATGAGTTCACTGTAGATGTATAAATTTATTTTGGGGTTTTCCATTCTGTTCCACTGGGCTATGTGACTGTTTCTATGCCAGTACCATGCTATTTTGGCATGGCTTTGTAGCATAATTAGAAGTCAGGTGATGTGGTTTCTCCAGTTTTCTTCTTTTTGCTCAGGATAGCTTTGGCTATTCTGGGTTTTTTGTAGTTCCATATAAATTTTAAGTTTGTTTTTTCTGTATATTGTGCTTAACCCAGGGCACATGATTTTTTATTTTATTTTTATATCATAAGCGAAAGGATTAATTATAACTTTTTGAAAGTAAGTTTTATCATATATTACTACCTTACTAACGCAAGACGCAACCAACAAAAAAAATATATTTCTTTAAGCTTATTGAAACAAAGAAAAATTTTAAAGAGGTTACTTATCATTAAAAACAACTTCGGAAAGAATATTATATTCATATGGGACCGCAGAAAGAACAGCATAAAGATAGCTACATTTTCTAAATACCTAATATGAGCCAGAATATCCACGGATTGTCTCATGTAATTATTACAATAACTATCAGAAGCCATTGCTACAATGATTCCCAATATCATAGTTGGAAAATTGCGTTGTAGAGTTGTTAGGTATCTTCCTTATTTAGAGAAAGCTTTCAGGTAGTAGAGGCAGGGTTGAACCTAAACAGTCTGTTGCCAGAGTTTGTGTTCTTCATCACTTACCATGGTACAATGCTGAGAAATGCCCTCTGTCCCTTACACTGAATAATTTATATTTTTCATGACCTATGTTTTTTTTCTATACTCTATATATTAGATAAATTCTTACGGATCTGGTTCATAAAGGCAGGATTCTGGCCCTTCCTTGGCACTCAATGTGCACACTCTCTGTCGACCACAAGAGGGCGACTGTCATGTTTTTAGGGTAGACCAATTCCAACTAGAAATGCTGATAGCAAAATAAAGTCAGGCAAACACTTTTAATTTTGAAAGAAAATATAAATTAGTTATGGATTCAACATATATTTGTGTACCACATTGAGAACAAAGATAGAGACACTCTACTTCAGGAGTTTATATTTGGGAAGAGCTATGAATGTGTAACAAATCTAAATAAATAGTGTGGACAATAAGATTTATACATTTAGAAGAAAACCTTATAAACTAAAAAATAATATTGCATGATTACAGAGCACTTTAAAATTTTCAAACTCGTTATTGATGCTCACAAGATTCTTATAACTTTATAAGGGAATGTGTAATTATCTCTACCTCACAGATGAGAAACTTAAGACTTGAAATTTAAGGACTTGCCTCAGTCATTGGTTTGCTATTGTCATTGGTTTGCTATTAACATTGGTGAGACTTTCACATGCACTGCCAAACCTACTTCTAAACAATTGTTTTTTTCACTCTCACAGGAACTTAATGTGTAACTAATAAAAATTGATCATCTCCACCAACTTAGTGATTTGGTTAATTGTTATTTTCCCCAATTATTTTCATATGTCTACTATAGTTGGTGTATTTTTTGTTGTTGTTTGTAGAGTTAAAGTATAAAATGGCTGAACAGATCAAACATGTATGTGTGTTTTTAATTTCAGTAAAAAAATTTAAAAACCCACAACAACTCAGTTATATGCCTCAGACCTTGTTTGCCAAGTTTCTACAAGGAGAGAATTTTTATGGTCAAATTATAAAACCCTGAAAATAGGACTTTATAATGGAAATGCTGATACAACCGTAACTGTGGTATTGCAATTGCATCACTATAAGAAAATTGGTTTAGATAATATACCCTTCTGGAATGAATGCCATTCTAAATGATTGTGCATCTCCATAAATCTAAGCTAACTCAGTAATTCAAAATTACTAAGATTTAAGTTTAGTGCCAATAAGCAATAAACTTATGGCTACTGCGATAATAACTGTTGGTCGCTACCCCCTTATTTCACAGCAGGTGGTCTGCTCCATCCTGATAGCTGACTGAATGAAAGCAGACAACACTTTGAAACTAATTCTTGAAGTTGATGGAAGACTCCAGAGCTATTTCCACTGGTGAAATAGTGTTGTTGTGTTTTGTGGATTTTTTTTCTTTTTAAATTAAATGCGCCGAGACACTTGACCTTTCTGACAAAGAAAGGGCATACACAGCTTGACTCTCATTTCATGTAACAATTATGAGTCTCTAGATATTCAAACTTGTCTTGAGCAGATTGTTTTTAGTTCATAAGCCATTATTAGCATACTACCCCTATTAATAAGGGAAAATAACTCATTTGTCAGTGAATGGATTTCTTTGAGTCAAAGATGTTAGAGAAAGCTTTATTTACTCCGTGTTTGAGTTTAGATGAGCAATCCAGTAAGTCTTCCCTCCTTGTTTCTAATATCTTTACAAAACTATATAATTTGTTTAAAATATATGATCAGGGTCTCGCAAATTAAAATGTCAAGTTTTCAATGATAAGTAACATTTCGAAAAGCCTTTCTTTGCAGTTTTTTAAATATGGGAAATAATAAGTAGTTCCATGCAGCAACTGATAAGATTCAGCCCTACTGTTTTTAGAATCTGGGGCTTTTCCTTGAATATTAATTAAGTGTTGTTCTCAATTATTTTAAAGTTCTTTGACATTTCATAACATCAACAGATTAGATGTAGAGTTTGGTCTAGGTTTTTTTAATTTGAATCTCAAGTCCTTCCTCTTTTTTTTTTTTTTTTGTACTTCCTTACCCAGAATAGTCACTAAATACATCATTTTCTGATTTTCTTACTTTGAAGAAAATGGCGTTATACTGAAACGAGAAAGTAGCATTAAAGATAAAAGAGAGAAGATTGGTGAAACCAAAATATGATGGCAATTATTGGAAACAGCAAAGAACATAGTTTAAAACACTGAAAGAAAAAACATTATCGAGTATGAAATAAAAATAAATTATTTAAGCATTGTAAATTCTCATAAAACAGTATAATATGAAATTATTTTGCAGAAATTTCACTTGAAAATGATATTCTCCTTAGCTAAGATTTTTCTCTTTAACTACAATTAAATATTTAAATTAATTGTATTATTAAAATAAAATAAATTATATAATGCCTATATTCTTGGACAAGCAAGCATATTTTATTTTTTGAAATTTGTTACCAATATTTTGAATATAATAATCATAGTAGGTTTTAACATGTGGAAGCTCAAAGATTTTTAGGCTATTTTTGATAACAAGGCACTTTTCAGAAGGTTTACAAATTTCTGAGCTTTGACAGTTCACTGATATGCCTTTGTTATTGTCTTGTAAAGTCACACATTTGTTCACATTGCACTAAGATGTACAAATATATTATATTTTCTTTATATTTCATATAGCATATGTTAAAAGTATCATTCTACTGAATAATGCGGAGCTCCATTCTCTACCAATCCTTTTGGGTAACTCAGCCCTAGATAGTAATTTAGAATATCTCAGTAGGAAAATGCTTAGTCTTTCAGAGTGGTACTCTTTTCTTCTGCTCAACACAAAGATTGTATCTGTCTGTATGGAGAAAGAGGGCTCATGTGACCATATCCTAGGAAAGGAGTGGCCCTGGGATTCACAGTACCATCTTCTTGTCCCTCTGGTCTCCATAGTGATGTTCTGCACCTACCTGGTCTATTTTCCCTTTTGGACTTTGCGTCTTAATTTTATGACTATTACATTAGTGGTTTATTTTTCTCATTTGGAGCTGAGTGGTTCTTCCCACTTCCTAGGACCAACCTCAGGTCTCCTTGGCACTATAGATCTTTGGAAATATAACTGCAAATCTCTTTAACCTCAGGCACTGACAGCCTGTGAATTCAGGATCAATTTGTTCCTACAAGGGTCACATTTTTCTGGCAGCATCACATTCAGACTATTAGCTAACTTCTATGTCCCTCTCCACATTCCCAAGTGCATATGAAAAATTCTGGGTCTCATCCCAGCTGAGACTGCCATGGCAGCTGCAGTGGCTGGGAAAGCTGTGTCTACTTCCCCATCGCCTAACTAGCCTATGTGGCAGTTTTTTTTTTTCCTTTGTTTATGGTTGACCCCAGTTTGGTACAAAGATATCCTGAGTGGGATATCTTCCTTAAGTATTGAAGTGGGGGTAAAACTTCCAAGCTGTTGATCATCTATCTTATCAATCCATCTCGCCCATGTTCTCTCTGATCATACTGGAGACTCTGGAGGGAAGTCTGTGATACAGGCATCTCTCTTCTACTGCCTCTTTTGTCGCTTTTCCATATTTTGGGGGGAAACTAGCAGGAACTGGATTTCTCTCTCTTCTTGTCAGGATGAGATACTTCTGTATATCATATTTCCCCCTTCCTTAGGTGGAAAACACTATACTTATTCCCAGGAGTTACAATGGTAAATTGCAAGCAAGGAGAATATGAGTTACTGTTAAGGGAACAGAATAAAAGTTATTTTCTTCCCTTATTTATTTTCAGCTTCTCACCTGTAACTTCTTTTATTATCAAAATGCCTAGTGGTTATATGCCACTGGTACACATAGATATAACCATTTTGGTTGTTAAAATATTGAAACCCTTTTATTGTTGTTGGTAAATAACCACTGTGCTAATTCTCCAAATACACTCACTGTCACCATGGAATTATCATCCTTCTCCTGAAATGTCCAGACTTTCCCAGGAACTAGTAACAAAAGGGGTAATGCTTGGCATATGGGGAACCGCCAGTACCCTCCTTCAGCCTCAGAGATAGAATTCATTCTGCCTGGTCACTGCCTGGCTGTGCCATCCATGTAAAATATGGTGAATATCATCCTCAAATATTCCTATAAATAATTACTCTACTGCCTCCGAAATACTCTGTGTTCAAGTGTCAATCAGCATGCCCCACAAGTTCTACAGAATTTACTTGTCCAACCATGATGTGATTAAAATGAGCCTGAACTCTGCCTCCATAGTCTTGTAAGAGTCAAGAACCCTTCTACAACTGGCATCCCATTCTTCTTTTTATCTTTGTACTCATCCATCTACATCTCTGCCTTTAACTGAGGTTTAAAATTCACTCCCTGCTCTGGTTACTCAAAATTTTCTACTTGCATTTAAATACTATTTACACATAGTAAATTTAATTAATATTTAGTGGTCATAGGGTAGTTTCGCGCTGTGGCACATGTAGACTGCTACTCATATTCTAGCTGTTTATATCTCAGCTCCTGGGAGCAATACATTTTTTTTGTCTTTCTTATGAAGATATCTCGATTCATATTTGTGCTCAGAGAATCTGTTTATACTCAGAATGGACTTTTCGGAGAAGGTAATCAGTTAAGACAGGATGTTTCTTCTAGAGAGAAGTAATACCAGTTTCTGAGAAAATAATATTGTATTCATATTGTCACAAAAAAGTTCTAAAATTATATATAGTCATATGCATTATCTTTCTCTGATTCATCTATATTTTTGGATGTAGCTGGAGTTAATTCATTCTCATCATGAATTTATCATTATTTGAATGACTACAATTTATTCATCCTCCTCTGTGAACTTTTGTTTTCAGTGATATGCTACTACAAACAATATTGTTTTGATTATTCTTATACATGTATCCTGAAAGATTACATGTTTTAATACATCACATCATGAAGAGAGAGAAAGAACTGCACCAAACCAGAAGATCCTGGACTCTTAGATGGTTATTTCATTGAAATGAGTTTTTAACTGTCTCCTTTGAGGAGGGAGGGAGGTTGTTCTACATTTGAGACAAAAATTTAAATAGATACTTATTGAATAGAAAAAAGATATTGTACGTCAGACTGGCTAGCTATTTAATGATGCATTTTTTTTTCTCTTTCTCCTGAGAGCACAGGGTATAGAAACTAGACTACATTTTCCAGCCTACCTTATAATTAAGAGTGGCCATATAACCAAGGCCAGTTCACACTGGTGAATAAAATAAATCCTGGTAGAAATGATGTGCACAATTTTCAGAGCCAGTTCATAAAATACTTCAATGCAAGATTCTGTTTTGCTTCCCCTTTTTTCAGTGACATTGAAAACCACATGTTGAAGATGACAGAATGCTAAGATGGAACATCACCTGGGTCCCTGAATAAATGCTTGAAGGAGAGATTCATACAGATCAGTGTTACCCATTTTAACATATGAGCAATAAAGAAACTTATTTCATGTTTGAAACCTTATACATGTTTTGGTTGCTATATTATAACATTTATTATCAAATAATATGGTCTATCTGAATCTAAATTATCCGTTCTTTAAAATAAATATAGCATTAACCATCCAGTAAGGTTATGGTGAAAAATAAATAGACCAAAAAAAGTGTCTAGTATAATACTGAGCATATCGGTGTTCAATAAAGGCTTTTAAAAAAAATTTTAGAAAGGTTTTGAGCATAGAAGACACATTAGAACTCTTTCTAGCCAACTTTCCCTCTTTCAGTGAGAACATCGATATGTATAAAGGATTACTACATTTTTTAACAGATTGTGTTCTGGGGGCCACAATTATTGAGTAAATTTGTGAACATTTAATGTGGTATAACTAAGAAAAATATAATTGTCATCAAGGCTTTTCATTAAACTCCTGAGAGCAGTCTATATTAGGTGAAAAGAGAAACGACTTTGTTGCATATCCTTTTACAAGGATGAAGACGAAACCACTTCTCGAGCCGTAGTGATATAGTGAAAGAGAAAACCATTGATCTTTGCTATGTTTCTTCTGCTTCTACCTTAACATTCTGGGGCTTCATACTGGTGAACAGTTTTACTCCCACATGTGTTTGTGACTGTGAGCTAAGAGGAGTTGCAGTGGTGACTGAGGAAAGCAAAGAAGGTTCTCAGATAAATCTTAGCTGCACACAAAAATCTTCAACTCTGTTCCCTACCTTACTCTAGAACCAAATTCCTTTCACTCCTTACATAAATAGTGGAATCTGTAAGTAGGAAAATGTTTCATGACCTTTTCAAGCCAATTTTCACATTTTCTATTTTCCTCTGTTCCCTTGTGAACTAGTTGCTTTGACTTTTTTTTCCTTTTTGTCTCATAGAAAGACAAAGCTTCATCATTTCCATTATGTAATAAAATTTTATCACTAATCTAATGACTAACACTACTTAGAATATCAGTGGAGCATAGATTTGGATCAAAGGGAGTGCAGCATTTTAATGAACAGTTTATTCTGTTTCAGAATAAACTGTTCTATTTCAACTTATTGAAATAGAACACGCTGTTGGGTTGAACTGTTAGGTTCTGTTCAGCAAGAACTACCATCTTTAATTAATTTCATCATCTGTTCTTGACCTTACAGGATGTTCTTGCGTCCTCAACCTTACAAATTTCATCTTATACTCTGTGTGAGCAGTTTCCAGTTTGGGGATCACAAGAAAACATTATTAATTCAATGTTGCTTAAATTATACCTCTTTCTGCTGCATCAATTCTAGGCAAGGTTTCTCTCACTTTGAACTTCTCATTTGGTTTCCTTTTCTCTGAATTACCTTACTATTGCAACATCTTTCTCTTTTCTCCAAATGACATCATAACTATCCCAGCCTCTTCCTAAGGAAAGTTCCTTTTCTCGCATTTGCAGATTTTGTGAAGTTACATGAAGTGACAAGTATCTTCATTTCATTTGGAATTTGTACTTGCCACCACCTTATACATATATCTTATTCTTTATTGTCTATTTCCTCGAAAATATTATCTTCTCTATTTAAATCACAAAATCTGGGTCGTATTTATTTTTCCACTTTTTCATGCTGTTGGACTTAAAAGGCTAGCAAACTCTGGCTATCATCTATTCATGGAGAATGTCCTTGAGAAAGACGTTCTTGGGTTGCAAAACTGACAATTGCCTGGGAAAATATTTACATCTCAAAGAGGTAGAGAGAAAATTTTTAATTATACATTTTGAAAGAAAGTGATCTAAGAAAAAGGAAGTTGGGAGCCTAGAGTCAAAAAGAGACGTCTATAAAGTTTAGTCAAGATGAGAAGAAATGCTAAAGCTATCTGGATCAAGAGTCTTTATGCAGGAAAACATGACCTTTCTCTCTGCTAGGTCAAGAGCAAATAAGATATGCTTTTTTGTCTCTGAGGTGACCTTGGTAATGTCCTCAAATAAGGAGTCTATATAGTCTCTGATCTGTGTAGTAAGTTACTAGAATAGAAATGACCCTTAATCTCCAATTTCTCCCCAGCAACCCAGTGGTATTTATAAAATTCTTCACTAGATTTACAAGTTTCTTTGATGAAAACAGGTTTTAAATGAGAAATGTCAAGAGAACTTGTAGGACGGGTATGGATAGGCCCCCCAAAAGACACTAGTATAATAGTTCTCAAAGTGAGTTTTCCATAGGAGCCAAAATTATTACCAAATTGTTTTCAGTTTACTACAGGGATAAGGGGATTTAGAGACCTACAACTTCTTCTCTTGCAGCTTAATTTTTATAATCAATTTTATTACAAAAAAATCCATAAGTTACAAAGTTTGAAAATTGCTAAAAGTTTCCAATTCGATATCTTACAGATGAGAAAAGAGAAAAAAAGGAAATAATAAGACTTGAGGAAACTTTAGTGACTATGATTATATACTTAAGATTACTTATACCAGGGTAAGAATTCTAGATTTTTAATTGCTATGTGATCTTGGGAAGTTATTTACTCTCTGTAAGTGGGAGAAAACAATATCCATCTTATAAAGTTGTTGTGGATAGTAGTTAAAATAACATTTCTAAAGCAA
The DNA here is from genome assembly GCF_028885655.2 of Pongo abelii. Taxonomy (NCBI): domain Eukaryota; kingdom Metazoa; phylum Chordata; class Mammalia; order Primates; family Hominidae; genus Pongo; species Pongo abelii. Next base: position 50,468,421 of record NC_071990.2, on the reverse strand, counting down.
AGTCTCTAATTCATACTTTCAAGAAATGATACAAAAATGATAATTTTACAATAATTACCGTTTATGCATTAAAATGTAAATTAAAGATTGTGTTTATTATCTTGAGAAAAAAAGAAAAGGCTCGTTATTGCAGAGTTAAAAATCACAACCTCAAATTTAATTATAGTCCTAGTTTTATAATCATGTTCAGTTTGGAAAATAATTTCCATGTATTTTATGAATTTAGGCTTAGTTCAAAAAGCATCTTAGTGAATCAGCACTACTATGTTTTTTGTTTGTTTGTTTGTTTTTGTTTTGTTTTGTTTTGTTTTTGCCATTTTCCCTTTTCCAGTTTGGAAAATGTTGGTTCAAAGCAAATATTCAAATGGCTGCAGCCCTCTCAGTAAATGAATAATCTCTTTTTTTTTTTTATCTCTTTGAAAGGAATAGGAGAAAAAAATCAATGAATTTGTTTTCATTTCTGCTCTTCTTGTCCATAGGAGTTCTGGAGGCAAAAGTACATTTTAATGAATTTACCTGTGGGCTTGGTGATCCAAATTGATAATCATTCTTATTAATAATAAAATTCAATTTTCTGTGTTGATTACTGTGAACCATGAACCGGCCCAGGTACATTAATTTTACCTAGAGACTGGCTGAAATGGTCTTCCTCATGTCAATTGATAAGAAAATTCTCATTTCTTTCTTCCCAGCAAGGGCACATGTCATAATCAAGCTCCTAGCACTCAATTTAAGTAGTATAATAGTATATTTTTCATCTTAGATTATACAGGGAAAAAATATTTAGAAGGGAAGCAATTCCTAGATAATTACTTAATCGCTCTAGTTATGATGGGATCTGCCTGGAATCTTTATACATTCTAAAATTATTATGATTATGCGATTAATAATCTTGTTACTCTGCATATAAACATGAGCTAAGATCTTACTTTTCCATACTTCCTGGGCACGCTTGAAGTGTTGTGAAAAAGAACTAATCAATTTCTGTTTTCACGACCAGTAACTGAGGAATAAAGATAAATATGCAATAAATTATGCAAATTTTACACACTAAATTAGAAATAACAGTAATTTAGGAAAAAAATCAAATTCATGGATTCTAGTTTAAAAAAAGTGAAATATTTCTGAATTGTGATAAGTCCTACTTTAGGAACTTTTATCAAAATAGTCTAAGGGTAGCTAGGCAGAGTTATAACTATTGGTGAGTCTATTTTTAATAAATTATAAATAATACATAATATATAACCTAACCTCTTTGGGCTTCAATGTCTTCATCTATAAACCTTAGTATTCTTTACAATATTTCAAATTAATTTGTTATGGCTCAGATATCTTTTCACATCAAGATTCAGCATTGACAGGTTTATTTAAACAAATCTCAAGGGTCAAATTGTTATAGCATAATTTTAAAACTGAGGTTTTAAGAATTTAAACATACATCCTTGTAACTGTAAAGTTTCTCTTCAAGAAGATTTCATTGAGTTTATAAAAAATAGATGATATATTTTGTGTGACAATGCATTTTTTTCTTTGCTGACCATGCATTTTTTTCTTTTCTGGCCATCAGTTCTTTGAATTTGGCATTATTCAACCCAATATAGACTCAATATCAAGACTACTAAGGAAATTCTATAAATGAGGGGATTCTTTTGTATCCTTACTTAAACAACACCTGAACCAAAAAAAATCATCAGTGGGTTCTTTACACCTGATAAATAAATTATTTACAGTGAAAATTTTTTTCTTTTTTCTCTGTTTTATAGTTATTGATTTCAAATACTCTATCCCAAAAGTATATTTTTAGTTTTATTCTTATTTCTCATGAAAATATTAAAGCTTACGTCACAAAAAAAAACAAAATTAAATGTTATTTTTAAAAAATAGTCTCTAAAAGTGAATGCCTTTGCAGTGATAAAGGTGCTATATACTCATTACTTTAACATAAAGTTAGAAAATGGGGTAACAGATTTGATCAATCTCTTAATTATGAGCCTACACAGCAACAAATTTATATTTAATATGTACGTAAAAATTAAGCTATACAGATGGCAGGGATGTCATTCCTATCTGCTTGTTGAGGCTTAATTAACATATAGGTTTACTAAATTTCACTCCAGTCCTGGTTTCAGTCAATAAATGAGCAAAACAAACAGAGAGAAAAGAGGACTTGGTGACTCATGAATGTATATTCTGTGGCGCTGATGCTCTTCACAGTGATCACTAAAATTAGGTTAAAAATGAAAAAGGATATTTGATGACTGTCTAGATATGTCTTTTCAAGCAGAGTTATCTTACCGATATTTAGGTGATAAATGACAAGGAGGCAAAATGGCTATGTAGTTAACGAAGAAGACATTTGAATATGAACATAAGCATAAATGCATTCAACCTCTCTATATATTTTCCTCTAAAATATTTAGGAAAATTGAAAGTTTTTTTCTTAGGCAGTGAAAAATAACAATTTCTTAGGATCAAAAAACAACTGGGGATATTTTGTTCATGCAGAGGCACCCTTAGTGGTCCAATGGGAGTTACTCTTCTTATTCCTTGACCAGCAGAGGGTAAGTATATTTTGTGTGTCTTTATTGTCCAGGGTGATGAGGTTTTTGATAAACCTAAATTTTGTAGAAACCAAGTCACTCACTAATTGTGTAACTAAATGTAGAATTAGACAGTAAAGGGAAAATAAAGAAGGATAAAATATTTTCTCCAGCATACTAGTGTTAGCTTTAGTTTCCTCAGGACAAGATTTCTTATTAGATCAACAAAATTTCTGGTCCAGAAACCTTATAATATGCAAGCTTCGAACGTATTGAGATTTATTTGTGCTTCAGTTAAAAAAATACTATACTCAGAAAATACATGAGAACTATTGTCATAAAACATTCATAGCATTTATTTTATTCATTTTTCATATACTTATTTGCATGTCTTTTTGAAAATAATTTGAGTTTCTTAAGGCAGTGAAAATGTTTTATTTATCTGTTTTCTAAACATCTACAGTTACTAGGAGGTGGCCATGAGATCAGTGAATCCAGGTACTCCTGCATAATTCTATTGTTTGTGATTTAAATTCTTAATATATTCAAAAAAAGCAATTTAAATTTTATGTATTCTCATGTCCAAATACCAAATGTTGAAAGGCATACTCTATTTTTGTTTTGTGGTGTAGATCTTGTAGAATGTGTTTAATATGTTGGACATTTATAATACAGGATTGATGTTAACCTGTTCAAAAAAAAGGAGCAGTTTCCACATTCTCCATGGGATTAGACCTGCGTCACAAAGTCCCCTAAGTGAATCACCTTTAATGCTGTCATATTGCTGTTTGATTTTTCACCCTTTGGATTTAACAAATAAGTACTCAAAATAAAATTTCTAAACGACTTCAGTCCTTGCATTAAGGCAGAAATATTGCAACTTTGTCATGTCTTTGGAAAGAGCTAAAATTAAAAAATCAATGAGACATTTATCTTCTTTGCTGTTCTTTCTTTGTGTTTATTCACAGAAGTTCTGATAACAGAGAAAGCATAATAATATGTAAATTATTTTTAATGAAATTTGGGTTTTGGTTTCAGTGCCCAATTAGAGCTTTGTCTCATCTACAACAATCAAATGCCCTACCCTTTTCACAGTTGTACCACAGCAACTAGAAAAGTAACAGGCACATGGTAGGTGTTTGATTAATATCTGTTAATATCTGTTCAATTAATCTTACATAGGGATGGTTGAAATAATCTTATACTATGTCAAATGATAGTTAAATCCTCTATTCAGTGAACCCCAGTAAGTTCTTAGCTTTTAGTATAAATTCTTAGCTTTTTTTTTTTTTTGAGACAGTGTTTCACTCTGTCACTCAGGCTGGAGTACAGTGGCATGATCATGGCTCACTGCAGCCTCGACCTCCCAGGGCTCAGATCTGCCCACCACAGCATCCCAGTGTAGCTGAGACTACAGGCGTGTGTCACCACTCCTGGCTAATTTTTGTATTTTTGTAGAGATGGGGTTTCACCGTGTTGCCCAAGCTGGTCTTGAACTCTGGAGCTCAAGTGCAATGTCTGTCTCGTCCCCCAAAAGCGCTGAGACTACAGGCATGAGCCACTGCACCTAGTCAAGTCCTTTACTTTTAATTCATATTTTATCAGTGAAGAATTTGGTTGTAGAAGGGAAAAATTATTGAGCATATCTCTTTATCACTTTGCCCAGGAAACCTTGCCACAATTCTGATTATTTGTACATGTTTCAGTTGCAACACCTTTGTAAATAACATTCTTATAAATGTAAAATAAGGATAACTAATATTAACTGGGGCTTCTTTACACCCAGATTCTTAGTGCTCTCTATGAGTATATAGTAAGAGAGATTCAATGGATCATTATTCCTTATGGGGTCTGGGGAACAAAATCAACTCTTTATCATATATCTGCTGTAGTCGACTTTGGAAAACTTACAAATTAACTCAGAAATAACTTCTCACTATGTAGAAAATAACAACAAACAAACAGAGAAATGCATTCTAGGTTTATAACATTGAACGTTTTTTCATTGACATTCACAAATCCCACTTGAGGGGACAGAACTTTCTTCGTGGTACAGCTAAACTTGACAGGATAATATCCATAAACACCAGAATACTGTCATGATTTATGTTCATACATAATTTAAATAAAGAAAGTATGGATTATAAAATTATCTGACAAATCTGGATCTCAACATTTTTATATGTAAAATTAAATATTCTATATGATAGTTTCAGTCTTAAAGTTCTATGGTTTGGATTTCTTGTTACATTGAGATTCATTGTTAATACTGGGGCCATTAAAATAGTGAATGGAATTATATAAAGCTAGTACTCCTGGGGTATCAAGTGAATTGCTGCAGGACTATTTCTGATCTTGGTAACTTAGCAATTTATACCCATATTCTTGTAACTGTTAAAGTTTCTTAAACTGACTGCAAGAGAAATCAGCAGATGTAACTTTTGTGTGACAATGCAGCTTTTTCTAGTCACTATCTCTTTGAATATGACACTATTCACCAAGCATAGAAATGTTCTTGCTCTTAATAAGCTTCAGTAGTCAAAACTATGCAGAAGACTTCTTTAAATGTAAGGGTTTTTTTTTTCCTTGTTTCAACAACAGCTGAGTCAGACAGATGATCCGTACACTGTTTTATACCAAGAAATCATTTACAATGAAGATCCTTCTCTTTTTCTGTATTTTGCTTTTTGGAGTCCTTATTCCACCAGGTAATATGAATATTATTGCTAGAGGGGTCAAGGGGCCAGCATTAAAGTAGGGGAGCTGGGATATTTAAAGTAGAATTGACATTATAAAATCATTTTATTAATACCATCACCATGTTACATTACATTTATTCACAGTTCTCAGGTAAAAATATTTGAATAATTTTTCAAACACAACATTCTAGAAAAGGCTGTAATTCACCTTAATTACATGAAAATACACATTCACATTTATGCATATACATAAATGATTAGAAGAAAATAATGCTACATTGATTTCACAGATCCATGAAATATGTATTTATTCAACACTCAAATTTAACTGAATTTGATCTATTAATAGATTAGAAAAAACTGGGAAAGTTATGAATTATGATTGGAAATCATTGACCCCTACAGTGATATTTATAGCAGAGGTTAATCAGATAAAATGTCTTGCTAAAAGTTTCAGATTGTATTTTATTAACAATTGAGACAAGCTGCACTTGTCTACTCTTCACTTCCAGTTAAATTCTCCTTTTTCTTTATCTTGCTGCTTTCTCTGATTATCAAGATATCTGTCAGTATTGAGATCAGAGGAGGTAACCTTAAAATAAATCTGTAGTAACTCATTCTTTTACTGCTATTCTGCCCTAATATTTAAACATAAATAGCTTTTTAGCTAATAATTTCTCACCAAAAGGGGACAAGGCTATGAACTTCAATTAATAATGTAAACCAACAAGGGAGTTAATTTAAATCAGATAATAATTTTTCTTCTTTATAAAAAATAATTAAAGCATGCTCATTATAATTCCCTCTATATTTAGAATTTTTCTGAGATACAAAGAATTATACAGATTTCAATAAACACTGACAGGTTTTCTTCTTAATAATGATTTTAATAGCTAGCATTTGTTCTGCCTTTTGCCTGTATTAATTTATTTTTCCTAACAATAGCCATGCAAGGTGAACTTATTAATAGCCAAGTCATTTATTCATTTAACTGGATTTTTAAACGTGTACTATATGTTTATCATTTTGTAAAACCTTTTATAATATATAGGACCATTAAATAGAGACAACTGCATTGGTGTCCTTATTTCTGAAAATATTTTTCCTTCTACTTTTAAAGAAATTTTTTTACTTTACAGTGAGCTCTTACCAACCTCTTAGCACTCCTATGAAATTATTGACAACCATATGTAGACTGAAGCTTGAAAAAATGTACTCAAAGACAAATACGTCTTCCACAATATTTGAAAAGGCCCGACATGGGAAAGAGAAAATCAGCACAGGTAAAATAAAATAAGTAGAATTGTGTCTTGCACATTTTAATCAATACTTTTCGACTGAAATGAAGTAAATATTCTGAGTATATTCTCTACCTCAGTCCCTGTTTACTTATATGTTCTTGTCTTTTACCTCATAGCTTTATGAAGACTGAATTTCATGTTTAAAACAAGAAAGAAATCTTATTTTAAGGTTGTAGAGGCTGATTTTTTTGATAAAATGCTGGCTAGACAAATGCCCTTTTATCATTTCCATGAAGAAAGATTTTCTAACCATTGCTTTCAGCAACATTATTACTTTTTTAAATGTTTTAATGCAATTGTGCTTAGGAGTTATACTGTTGTCTCAGTTTCCGTCCTACCCAACAGCTGGCAATTTTTTTTTTTTTTTTTGAGACAGAGTTTCACTCTTGTTGCCCAGGCTGGAGTGCAATGACACTCTCTTGGCTCACTGCAACCTCCGTCTCCCAGGTTCAAGCAATTCTCCTGCCTCAGCCTCCAGAGTAGCTGGGATTACAGGCTCCCACCACCACACCCGGCTAATTTTTTGTATTTTTAGTAGAGACAGGGTTTCACCATGTTGGCTAGGCTGGTTGTGAACTTCTGACCTCAGGTTATCTACCCGCCTCGGCCTCCCAAAATGCTGGGATTACAGGTGTGAGTCACCACGCCCAGCCAAGGCAAAACTATTTTTATCAATCACCACTGTTCAAAATACCGATATTTTTTGATATAAAAAGTATATTGTTATATGAAAAGAATGATGAAGGTGTTCTGTTTATTTTAAAGCGTGGTTTAATTAAGATAACTCAAAAAGGCAATTGAGCAACAAAAGTCTAGATAAGGGTCTGGGAACTTAGTTTTAAAAGAATTCTATTTGACTAAGTTTCACTGGATGTCAGCATGGTGTTGGAATGGGACTTTTCAGTGCTCCTTCCTTTACAGAATCATTAATTTGAACAATTATCCATGCACGAAAATGCCTTCACAAGAGCTAAGGAAACCAGGTGAGAGATTACAGCACTTGGGTAGATTACAGAAATAAGAAAAAACACATTAAAGACGGTAGGAAAGACAGTGTCACATTGCTCATGGACCTCTCTCCCAAGCCTAGACAGCACAGCCTGGAGACAGATACCCTTCCTGTGAAGGAAAGAGAGGGAAATGACCATAGAACTTAGCCTTGGACCCAACACTGGATGCCCTTTCTAAGTAGAACCGAGCACCGAGAAGGCCCCCATGGCCTCAAGACTTCAGAACAGTACCTGAAGACTGAGCTTCCAAGTCTGCTCTGGCACCAGGCCGGATCTGACAGCCTCTGGCTCTAGGCCAGCCCATCAAGTCTCAGCTCACTGCCCCTCCAGGCCTGTCCAGTAGCCCTAGTGCTAGTTCAAGCCCCACAGACTCAGGCTAGGCCCAATAATCACATTCAGTTTCCAGAGTTTCTCTAGAGCTAGGCTGGCCCCAGTGTCCCTGGGCTCTGGATTTCCCCCCAGCACCAAGCTGACCCCCAGGTTTCAGGCTTGTCCAAGAACAAGGTGAGCTCCACAGCCATAGTCATCAGGTAAGGACCTGTGGACTCAGCCCTGAGGCCAGCATCGGTGGATACAGGCTCCAGGTTCACTCAGTACCTGGCCAGCTCGTGTAACCCCAGGCTCGCCTTTATTCCAAGCCTATGTTTTAGGACCCACAGCCTTTAAAAGTTCTTCCCTCTTGTCCATTACACCACTTTACCAATCACTTCAATGGCAAAATTTCCTTCAGTTCTTGTATATCAGCTTAGTAGAGTCATAGAGTAGAATACAAAAATTGCTACATATATAACTAGCAAAGGGCTTAAATCTAGAATATATTTTAAAATTCTAATAAATAAATAACAAAATGCTAGGTAATTCAGTAGAAATATGAAAAAAAGACCTAAGCCACTTGAAAGAGTGGATAAACAACCTCTTTAAAGTGCTCATCCTCACTTGCAATCAAGAAAATGCTAATTTAAACCATGATAAACTACCACCATACATTCAACAGAACATTCAAAATTTGAAATCTATCCAACAGAAGATTATTAAATATGCTTCAAGAAACAGTACAAGAATATTAAGAGCAGCCAAATCCTCCCTGTAGCAAATAACCTATATGATCTTCTAAAGTTTATTGGATAAATAAAGTGAATGCCATGTATTAATGAAAATCAGTACTGCAAACTACATCCAACTGCAAAGTTGAATTATATGAATATAAATTTAAAAATCCAGAAACAAACAAACTGTATGATTCTCTCTAAGATACACACACACACACACACACACACACACACACACACGCAGTGCTCCTCAATTTACGATGGAATTATGTCTTGATAAAGACATTTTGAGTTGAAAATATCATCAGTTGAAAGTGGATTTAATACACCCTAACTGGCAGAACATCATAGCTTAGCTTACCTTAGCTGAAACATGCTCAGAATACTTACATTAGCCTACAATTGGGCAAAATCATCTAACATAGAGTGTTTTATAATAAATTATTGAATATATCATGGAATGTATTTGATAATGTACCGAAAGCATAAAACAGAATTGTTGTATGACTACTTATAGTATTGTATCCACTGAATGTATGTCTTTTTTGCACCATTCTGAGGATGAAAAATTGAGTCAAATTATTGTAATTCGGGGACTATCAGTATAAACAATCATGTGCTGCAAAACAGTGTTTCAGTCTATGTTTAGATACATAAACACTTACCATTATGTTACAGTTGCCTAAAGTATTCAGTCCAGTAACATGTGCCATTTTGTAGTCCAGGAGTAATAGGCTATACCTTACAGCCTAAGTATGTGATAGGCTGTACCATCTAGATTTGTGTAAGTACAGTTTATGGTGTTCGCACAAGGACTGAATCACCTAATGGCACATTTCTCAAAACATATCCCTGTCCCTAAGTGACCCCTGATTGTATACACATATGTACACATTTATTTATGTGTATATATATATATATATAGTGCGTATATCTAGATTTATACATATTTTTATGTGTATACATGTTCAAAAGCAGGCGTAAAAAATGCATAATTCAGGGATACAAATATTAATATAAGGCAAAGTAAGAAAGTTAGTGTTTAATTCAAGACAGTGATTACTCTTAGGGAAGAGGGAGGGGGTTATGATGTGGCATGAGGGTGTGAAGCTTCTAGTAATATCTTGTTTCTTGATGTAGGTAGTAATCTCATGGCTATTTCATTTACAGTGCTACATTAGGCTCTGCATTTATATTTTGTGTTCCTTCTCTCAGAAGGAAATACCCTTTGTGATATGTTGCTTTGTGAACAGAACTATGCTGAGGTTAATCAAATTATGAAATGTACCTTTCATATCTCAGGGTAAATATGGGCTTGAAATATTATTATTACCATTATTCATATTACTCTTACTATTTGCAAATAAAATACAATTATTAGCAAAGATAACTGCGTAAAGTGCTGGCTCCTAGATAACTGAGTACATATCACTGCAAATCCAGAGTATGTTAAAAGGAATATCCTCTGATAGTGTAGTCTCAAAATCCTCAGTTATTTTAAATTCTTGCTGCAAAATTTGTGGGTAATATTACTACTTTATATAAAATGATATATATGTATTTTATTTATAAAGATGGACACAAAAATGGTTAATTATAGAATAAAAAGGTTTTTAAGATGAAAGCATACTTATAGACATCAGTGATAAGGACTTGCTCATTTTTATCCACCTTCTGAAATATGTCCAGCAATGCATGCTTATATTAGTCGAGTAATGGTAGATATGTACTTCCTAAGACAGTCTCTTCCAGAATTTTTATTAAACTTTTTAATTAATTTAAAAATTATTATATAGGTTCAAAACCTGGCTCTCCAGTGATATGTGCCATGTATCTGTGGAGATAGAGAGAATAAATGAATACCTGCAACTACAGATCAGAACTTCTGTTAGTGACAGAGAGACCTTCTATCTAGATACATACATCATTCCTTATAATTGTGGAAGTTACAAAGTCAAAGAAATTATGGTGTAAAGTGAGATTAGAGACATTTTTAAAAATTTTCTACAGCATTGGAAACTTCAGGATGAAAGAGAAAAATGGCAAAGTAGAACTAGAAAATTATGAGCCTTGCCAAAATGTTCACTATGTCCACAGCTTGTGGTTATTTACTATTTCCTTATTCTAATCACCCCAAAGTGTCTATTTTTTTTTAGCAAAACTTCTCTTGTGCTTGGCTCTAGGATGCAGATACAAGAGGAGATGAGATATTTAAGGAAAATAAAATTGTATCTTTCAATATTTTAGAACTGCTCAAGTCAGGTTAAAAAGAACCATGGAATCTTAAAAAGGAAGAGAACATTTACCACAGAACAGTACTAAGAATGAATAATAAGTGAGAGGGTGGAGATCATCCCACTCATATCCAATGGTTCTAGTCAATGAGCAAGACAGACAGAGGAAGATTAATACATTGCAAGCACTTCAGAAATCCCTTATTGAGTCACTACAAAATTATTTAAAATGCATAGGAATGGAACCTCTAGTTTAGGAACTGTATACTTGTTGATTTCCTTGATCTGCTCTGATATGGACAAAAAAATTAAAGCAAATATCCATTTCCTTTATTTCTCCTCTGTTGTCTGTGATTACTTCCGTGTCTTCTTTTAAATCTTGGGAGTTCCCACCTAGATTACTAATTCCAGCTGTTCTTGCCTTCTTTCAGCCAGAAGTGAAGGGCACCATATCACCTTTAATAGGTGGAAGGCATGTACAGCGATTGGAGGTCGATGTAAAAATCAATGTGATGATAGTGAATTTAGGATTTCATACTGTGCAAGACCTACAACTCGTTGCTGTGTGACAGAATGTGACCCTACGAACCCAAATAATTGGATCCCAGAGGACTCAGTAGGGACTCAAGAATGGTACCCTAAAGACTCACATCATTGAAGAAATCCATCCACAAGAAGATGACACATCTTAACGAAGTCTTCTCATTATTTCATCACTTCATTAATGACCTATAATTTCCATGCGTGCATACCTATAATGAATAAATAATTAAATAAAATATATTTCAGTCAGAAATATTTATAAACATTGTGCTTGCTTGGAAGAAAGAATCAGAATACAAGGCAGGGATTTGAACTCTGGAATAGAAGCAGTGTGGAAAAGAAAATCCATGATGGGACCACTAAGTTTAGTGAGATTCTGGGGCCAATTCCTTATTTAGTGTGAAAAGCATATTATGAGTCATTAGTGAGGTATTATCAAGAATTCTTTGAGGAGACTCAGGAGTGGGGACAGAGTTGGAAAGAGATGTGATCCCTGAACTAGTAAAAATTGTTGAAAGAAATTTGAAGGATTATGAAATCCTCGTAACTTTCTCATAATGCTTATACTTCCTGGTTATACTTTTTCTCTCTTTTTTGAAAGAATTATGAAATAAAAATAACTGATTTTTTTTCCAAGAATAATCTCAAAAGGTAGAATAGAGGGAGACTAGGTTGAGGAAGAAAAAGAAGAATGGTAAATCCCTGCAGCTTGTGTCAATAATAATAATGTGAAATTATGATTAACTTTTTTGCTTTGTTTTGCTTTGTTTCATGTTTTTAATGTTTCTGCATGTTATCAGATGATTCTTATCATGCTACTTATTGGTGTCTTAGTAAATTTTAAGTTTTTAAAAAATAATGTAACAAAATATATATGTGTGTATGCATGCACACACATATAATTTCTATTACAGAAATTTTTGTCATACCCAGGATTTATGTGGCAAGGATATGTTAACAAAGGCTAAAATATGTCCTTGAGGGAAAGGGTCAGCAGTTGGTCTTAATATCTCACCTAGATTAAAAATTTTCCCCTTATTCAAACATTTTGAAATATCAACTCTAAAAATAGGTGATGGTTTTGCAGGGCTTGGTATGTGCTAAGTATTACTTAAAGAATGTCCTCTAGGCTGTGTCCTTGGCTGGCAGGCTTGGTTATTATGTGACTTACAACCTGTGGACTAAGGCCACATGAAGAAAAGGGAGTAAGTCACTTAAAATTATGTGGTAACAAGGTATTTAAGTTGAGGCTACTTGTACCTTGTAGGTTTCTTATGCTGCTGTGACATATACACATGTCAGCTTTGGTTAATCTTATAGCCAAAACATATCCTGTACACAGTACCTGGGCACATAGGAAAATGCATCTGGGTGTCCAAATTATATACGATATTCCTGATATGTATAATACTATGCTCTCTGACCAGTGTCAATTTGGAGCTAAATAACCCTATTTTCATCTTGTGATTTTGGTTTATGATCCAAACTCTGAACCCCACTTCAGGGGTCTCACAGTGTACCATACTATAATTTAATGTATCTGTGGTAGGATAGATGAAAATTATGAATAAAGCTGCTATAATTGTATTAATGTGTGCATTCATTATTAATGGTTATATACCTAGGAGTAGAGAGGTTTCAACATAAACTGTTTATATTATTATCTTTTAGAGATATTGACAGCAAAAAATGATTATGCCAATTTAAGTTCCAATAAGCAGTGTACCACAGTTCCAGCTGGTCCACATTTTTTCCAATTTTAGCCCTTCTGTTGTGTGTGTAAATGCATATCATCTTGGTCTTTTGGTCTTATTTCCTTTTTCCTCTCCATTAATGATGTTGATAACCTCTCCATAATTGATGTTGATACTGGCCATTAGAAATGCTCTTTTGTGAATTTGTATTTGAGTCTTGGTGACTTTTTTTTTTTTTTTTTTAGTGGTTGTATCTTTTTTTCCTGTTGATTTGTAGGAGTTATAAAACATTAACTCCATGATAAAAGTATCAGTAAAATGAGGACAGAGGAATCATTTTTAAATTGATAATGTTTACCTATACCAAAAGCCAGATCAAACACCATATTTTACAGTGGATTATTGAACACTTTCACCCAAGTTCAGAAACAAATAAAGAATGTTGTTAATTTATCAATACTTCCACATAACATTATACTAGAGGACTGCACCAGTGCTATAAGTAAAGAATAGGACAAATAGTATGAGCAGTCGACAGGAGGAAATATAGCTGTCATTATTCACATGTAACATGATTAGATATCTACATTTTTTTAATATCCAGAAACTAATAGAATTAATACATCAATTCAGCAAAGTCACTAAATAAAGTCAATACAAAAAGTAAATTATATTTCTAGGTACTAGAATCAAATTGAAAACAAAATTTTAAAACATGACACATTTTAGATTATTAGATATTTAAAAATAATTCCAACAAAAATGGCATCTCAAGCTACAAAATATTGTGGATAGAAATTACAGACATAAATAATTAAAGGGATATTATCTAAAACAGCCCATATTCAAATTGTCCGAATTTTTCACTAATGTCCTTTATAGTTGTGAGGCTTTTACTCTACAGAAAGTAAGTGGGAAAAAAAAGCAAAGGGAAATATAATTGTTGGCCACTTTCTTTGGTTCCTGTAAATATTTTTTCCAAACTCTGAGTATCAGTTGCCTGAACTCCTGAAATGTGAATTTAGGATCAGCAGTGAGCACTAGAACTTTGTAATTAGAGAGAGACAGCACACAGCTTGTGGCTCCAAGGAAAAGGAAGTGATAGAGTACTTTGGTGAGAGTTTGTTATCTTATCCATGAACTGAGATCTATGTGGGCAGATAGGAGATTTGATGTCATGTGTCTCTGTTTGATTTAAGGTAAAGGTAACAGATGATAAATTAGCTTTTTTCAAAGATTTTTTCATGACTATTGAGATGATCGTATGGCTTTTGCTTTTAACTCTGTTTATATGGTGAATCATATTTATTAATTTATGTAGGTTGAACCAGCCTTGCATCCCAGGAATAATGCCTACTTGATAGTGGTATATTAATTTTTGATGTGCTGCAGGACTCGGTTTATTAATATTTTGTTGAGGAGTTTTGTGTCTATGTTTATCAGGGATATTGGCCTGAAGTTTTCTTGTTTCACTCTATCTCTGCCAGATTTTGGTATCAGGTTGATGCTGGCTTCACAGAATGAGGTAGGGAGAATTTCCTACTCCTCGATTTTTTGAAATCGTTTCAGTATGATTGGTACCAATTCTTTTTTGTATGTCTGGTAGAATTCAGCTGTGAATCCATCTGACCCAAGGCTTTTATTGGTTGGTAGTTTCTTTGTTACCCATTCAGTTTCAGAAGTTGATATTGGTACATTCGTGGTTTCACCCTCTTCCTGATTCAATCTTGGGAGATAGTGTGCATCCAGGATTTTATCCCTTTCCTCTAGATTTTCTAATTCGTGTGCATTGAGTTCATAGTAGTCTCTCAGGATCTTTTGTTTGTCAGTGGGATCAGTCGTAATATTGCCTTTGTCACTTCTGATTGTGTTATTTGGATCATCTCTTCATTTTTCTTTGTTAATCTAGCTAGGGGTTCTATCAATTTTGTTTATTCTTTTGAAAAGCCAACTCTTGTTCTTTTGCATGGATTTCTGTCTCAATTTCATTCAGTTTTTCTCTAATTTTAGTTGTTTCTTTTATTCTGCTAGCTTATAAATTGCTTTCTTCTTTTTTTCTAGTTCCTTTAGGTGCAAATTAGGTTGTTAATTTGAGATATTTCTAATTTCCTGATGAAGGTATTTAGTGCTACAAACTTTCCTCTTAGTGTCCTTATTTTGATGTTCACCCAAGAGTTACTCAGGAGGAAGACTTTTAATTTTTAAGTATTTTTGTAGTCTTGGGAGATATTCTTGAAATTGGTTTCTGACTTAATTGCACTGTGATCCAAGACTGTGTTTGGTATGATTTGATTTTTTTTAATTTATTGAGAATTGCTTTATGACTTAGCATGTAGTCAATCTCAGAATATGTTCTGTGTGCAAATGAGAAGAATGCATATTCTGTGGTTGCTAAGTTAGGTGTTCTGTAGGTGTCTGTAGGTCCAATTGGGCAAGTGTTGCATTAGAATTCAGAGTGTCTTTGTTAGTTTTCTGCCTCCACGTTCTATCTACTGCAGCCAGCGGGGTGTTGACACCTCCCACTATTATTGTGTGGCTGTCTAAATCTTTTCATAGGTGAAGAATAACTTGTTTTATGAATGTGGGTGCTTCAATGTTGCGTGCGTACATACTCAGGATAATTCAGTCTTCTTTTTGAATTGTACCATTTATTATTATCTAACCCTATTCTTTGTTTTTGTTAATTGTAAAACATTTAAAGTCCATTTTATCTGACATAGGAATAGTGACTCCTGCTTTTTTTTCCATTTTGCATGATAAATCTTTCTTCAATCCTTTACGTTGAACCTCTGGGTATCATTACATGTGACATTACTCCCTTGAAGATGGTAGATGGTTGGGTCTTGTTTTTTTATCCTGCTTACCATTCTGTTTCTTTTAAGAGGGGTGTTTAGCCCATTTACATTCAGGGTTAGTATTGATATGTGAGATTTTGAACCTATCACCCTGTTAGTTAATTTTTATGTAGACTTGGTTGTGTAGTTGCTTTATAATGTCTGTAAGCTATGTGTTTAAGTGAGTATTTGTGTCAGCAGGCATCATTCTTTCAATTTCATGTTTAGCATTCCCTTAAGGACATTTTGGAAAGCTGTTCTAGTTGATATGAATTCCCTCAGCATTTGCTTATCTGAGAAGAGTTTTATTTTTCCATTACTTATGAAGCTTAGTTTGGTGGGGTATGAAATTTTTAGTTGAAATTTCTTTTCTTTAAGGTTTCTGAAAATGATCCACATCTCTTCTGGCTTGTAAGGTTTTTGCTGGGAGGTCTGCTGCTAGTCTGATGGTGTCCTCTCTGTATGCAACTTCACCTCTCTCTGTAGCTGCCTTTAAGATTTTTTCTTTTGTGTTGACCTTGGTGAATCTGATGAATATGTGCCTTGGGGATGGTCATCTTGTATGCTATCCAGATGAGATTCTTGTATTCCTTGAATTTGCATGTCAACCTCCCTAGCAAGATTAGGGAAATTTCAATGGATTATGTCGTCAAATATACTTTCCAAGTTGCTTATTCTCTCTCTTTGTCTCTCAAGGATGCCAATAAGTCATAGATTTGGTCTCTACATAATCCTGTATTTCTTGAAGGTTTTGTTCATTTTAAAAAAATTCTTTTTTTCTTTATTTTTGTCTGACAACTGATTCGAAGAACTGGCTTTTGAGCTTGAGATTCTTTCCTCAGCGTGGTCTGTTTTGCTGTTAATATTGCCAATTGTGTTATGAAATTGTTGTAAATTTTTCAGCTGAAGAAGTTCAGTTTGGGTCTTTCTTAAAATGTCTACTTCATCTTTCAGCTCTTGAATCATTTTACTGAATTGCTTGGCTTACTTGGATTGGGCTTCAACTTTTCTTCTGCATCTCCATGAGCTTCCTTTCCATCTATATTCTTAATTCTATGTCTGTTATTTCATTCGTTTCAGCCTAGTTAAGAACCATCGCTGAGGAGCTAATGGGTTCTTTTGGAGTTACGGAGACACTGGCTATTTGAATTGCCACAGTTCTTGTTTTGATTCTTTCTTATCTGGGAAGTTGGTCTTCCTTCAGCTGTTGTGTAAATTGAATATATATTGAGTTGGCTTTATTTCTGTAAGTTTTCAGAGGATTAAGCCTTTGTCTAGCGTCTCTGTTGTTGATTTCTTGCCCTTGGTTTTGCTAAGGAAGAATTCGTTTTTTGTTATTGTAGTTTGCGCTGCGTCCTGTAGATGGTGCTTGACAACAATGGGCGGTAGACGGACTGCCACTCAGCTGAGTGGCTCCTTTGTGTATCCTTGCATTTGCAGCTGCACTTTGCGGTGCCAAGTGGAGAGAGATGACACGCTCACCAGATCCACTCCTCAGCCTTCAGGAAGCCACCTCTGATCACTGGCACTATGCCTGCATTTTTGTTGTCCTTGATGTTATTGTTAGAGTTTCAGGCTGAGGGGCTGGCCCATAGAAGAGGTCCAGCAGGGAAACAGGCCGCTCGCTTACCAGACCAGACGAGTGAAGGGAGCCATGCCCAAGCCTCACACCAGCCCGCGAACTTGGGTAACTCACCCCTCGTAGTTTTCTGTGTATGTGAGCTTCTCCCTGGCTCCAGTGCTTGGCAGACATCCCCAGCACTCATTAGCGGCAGGCTGCAGCCCTGAAACACCAGGACTTGCTTGTGGCTCCTCCCTTCTCTGGGCCCTCAGGGTTGGGTTCTGGGTGTTTTGGGGGATCCAAAAGGATTCCAGGCTGCCAGAATGCCTTCTGTTGGAACAAAGCACCCAGGCCGGGCAGTAGAGCATGCGCCGTGTCTATATTTCTGTGGGGTGGCCAGACGGGAGCCCTGGGAGGGACTGGCAGGCAGGCGTGCCTTGCAGGACCTTCGTGCCCCATTCCCGCGGGGAAACTGGCTCTGCTATCTCCCGTTCTTGTGGTTAGCTGAGGACAGAGCCTCTCAGAGTGACAGAGAGTCCTGGGATGGGCATCCACAGCGGAGCTCAACCGGAGCTCTCCCGCACACAAACGTCCCTGGCTTGGTGCCTGCTGAAGCCCCATCTCTGTCTAATCTCTGGGAAGATGCCCCTGCCCGTTCAAACGTCCATGCGGGGTGTCTAGCTCTGTGGTTCAGCCTGCAGTGCAGTGGCACAATCTTGGCTCACTTCAACCTCTGCCTCCTGGGTTCAAGCTATTCTCCTGCCTCAGCCTCCTGAGTAACTGGAATTACAGGCATGCACCGCCACACCCGGCTAATTTTTTGTATTTTTAGTAGAGATGGGGTTTCACCATGTTGGCCAAGCTGGTCTTGAACTCCTGAACTCAAGTGATTCACCCACTTCAGCCTCCCTAAGTGCTAGGATTACAGGCGCAAGCCACAGTGCCTGGCCCCAACATGTTTTATTAAAGGGACTGTCTTCTCCTCAATTATGTTCTCGGAATCTTTTTCAAAAATGAGTTCACTGTAGATGTATGGATACATCTTTGGGTTTTCTACTCTGTACCAGTGATCTACATGCAGTTATGCCATTACAATGCTGTTTTGGTTACCATCACTCTGTAGTATAATTTGAAGTCAGGTTATATGATTCGTCCAGTTTTGTTCCTTTTGCTTAGGATAGCTTTAGCTATTCTGGGTCTGTTGTGGTTCTATATGAATTTTAGGATTTTTTTTTCTATTTCTGTGAAGAATGTCATTGATATTTTGGTAGGGATTCTATTGAATCTGTAGATTTCTTTGGGTAACATGGTCATGTTAAAAATATTGATTCTTCCAAACAATGAACATGGAATATTTTTCCATGTTTTTATGTCTTTTTCAATTGCTTCCCTCAATGCTTTATAGTTTTCGTTGTAGAGATCTTTTACTGTTTTGGTCACATTAATTCTTAGGTATTTTATTTTACTTGTAGTTTGTGTAAATTGAATTACTTTCTTGATTTCTTTTTCAGATTGTTCATGGTTGGCGTATAGAAATGCTACTGATTTTCGTATGCTGATTTTGTATCTTGCAATTTTACTGCATTTGTATATCAGTTCTAAGTTTTTTTGGTGGAGTCTTCAGGACTTTCCAAATATGAGATCATATCATCTGCAAACAAGGAGAGGATAATTTGACTTCTTCCTTTCCAATTTGGATGGTCTTTATTTCTTTTTCTTGTCTCATTACTATTTGTGTGACTTCAGTACTATGTTGAACAACAGTGGGGAAAATGAGTCGCCTGGTTGTGTTCCCTGTCTTAGGGGAAGATTCAGTATGAGAGCTGTAGGTCTGCTGAATATAGCTTTTATTATGTTGAGGTATGTTCCTTGTATACACAGTTTTTTGAAGGTTGTTATCATAAAAAGATGTTGAATTTTATCAATTGCTTTTTCAGCATCAATTGAAATTATCATATGATTTTTGTCCTTTGTTCTGTTAACATGATGTATCACACTCATTGATTCAAGTATGTTAAACCATACTTGCATCCCAGGGATAAATCCCACTTGGTCATGATGAAAGATCTTTTTAATGCATTGTTGAATTCAGTTTGCTGGCATTTTGTTGAGGATTTTTGCATCAATATTCATCAATGATCTTGGCCTATCGTTTTCTTTATTTGTTGTGTCTTTGTTTGATTTTGGTATCAGGCCTCACAAAATGATTAGGAAGTAATCCCTCCTCCTCTATTTTTTGTAATAGTTTGAGTAGGATTGGTATTAATTCTTCTTTAAATGTTTTGTAATATTCAGCAATGAAGCCATTGAGTCCTGGGCTTTTCTTTGCTGTGAGACTTTTTATTACGGCTTCGATCTCATTACTTGTCTGTGGTCTGTTCAGGTTTTGAATTTCTTCCTGGGTCAATCTTGATAGGTTATATGTGTCTAGAAATTTATTCATTTTTCTAGATTTCCCAATATAATGGCATATAGCTGCTTATAGTAACCACTAATGATCCTTTGAATTTCTACACTACCAATTGCAATGTCTCCATTTTCATCTTTGATTTTATGTGTTTGGGTGTTCTCTCTTTTTTTCGTAGTTTGGCTAAAGAGTTGTCAAATTTTTGTAAACTTTGAAGAAACCAACTCTTTGTTTCATTGATCTTTTGTATTTTATTTCATTTATTTTTCATCTGATCTTTATTGTATCTTCTACTAATTTTGGGTTTGGTTTGCTTTTGCTTTTCTAGTTCTTTAAGATGCATTGTTAGGTTGTTTATTTGAAGTTTCTCCACCTTTTTGATGTAAGCACTTATAGCGATAAAATTCTCTCTTAGTATTGCTTTTGCTGTATCTCATAGGTTTTGATATGTTGTGTTTTCATTATCATTTGTTTCAAGAAAAATTTCAATATTCTTCTTAATTTCTTCACTGACCCACTGGTCATTCAGGAGCATATTGTTTAATTTCCATGTGTTTGTATAATTTCCAAAATTCCTCCTGCTGTTGATTTCTAGTTTTATTCCATCGTGGTCAGAGAAGATACTTGATATAATTTTAATTTTTTGAATGTTTTAAGACTTCTTTTGTGACCTAACATACGGTCTATCCTTGAGAATGATCCATGTGCTTACAAAAAGAATGTGTATTTTGCCTCCATTGGAGGAAATATTCTGTAAATGTCTATTAGATACATTTTGTCTATAGTGCAGATTATATCTGATGTTTATCTGTTGATTTTCTGTCCAGGAGATCTGTCCACTGCTGAATGTGTGGTGTTAAAGTACCCAGCTATTATTTCACTGGGACCTATCTCTCCCTTTAGCTCTAATAATATTTTCTTCATATGTGGGGTCTCCAGTTTTGGGTTCATATTTACAATTATTATGTTCTCTTGCTGAATTGACCCCTTTATCCTTATATAATGACCTTCTTTGTCTCTTTATACAGTTTTGGTCTTGAAATCTATTTTTGCTCATGTAAGTATAGCAATTCCCAGTCTTTTTTGGTTTTCATTGGCATGGTATATATTTTCCCATCTGTTTATTTTTAGTCTATGTGTGTCATTATAGATGAAGTGTGCTTATAGTGGAAAACAGATTATTGGGTCTTGTTTTTTTGTTTGTTTTTGTTTTTGTTTTGAGACAGAATTTCACTCTTGTTGTCCAGGCTGGAGTGCAGTGGCACGATCTCAGCTCACTGCAACCTCTGCTTCCCGGGTTCAAGCGATTCTCCTGCCTCAGCCTCCTGAGTAGCTGGGAATAAGAGCTGGTATCTAAGGCTCCTGCCATCACACCTGGCTAATTTTTTTGAATTTTTAGTAGAGATGGGGTTTCATCATGTTGGCCAGGCTGGTCTCAAACTCCTGACCTCAAGCAATCCCCAAAGTGTAGGGATTATAGGCATGAGCCCATAAGCCACCATGCTCGGCCTGTTTGTTTGTTTGTTTGTTTGTTTGTTTTTTAATCAATTCAGCCGCTCTATGTATTTTGATTGGAGACAAGTAAGTACTTACTCCTGCTATTTTGCTACTTGTTTTCTGGTTATTTTGTGGTCTTTCCTTTCTTCCTGTCTTCCTTTTAGTGGAGGTGATTTTTTCTGGTGGTATGATTTAATTTATTGATTTTTATTTTTGTACCTCTGTTATATGGTTTTTGATTTGAGGTTACCATGAGGATTGCAAATACAATTTTATAACCCATTATTTTAAGCTGGTAACAACACTGTTTTCATAAAAAAAACTAAACAAGCAAAAATAAAATGAATTAAAACTCTACACCCCAACTTCATCCTCCTGCTTTTAAATTTTTGTTATTTCTTTTTCTTTTTTTTATTATACTTTAAGTTTTAGGGTACATGTGCACAATGTGCAGGTTAGTTACATACGTATACATGTGCCATGCTGATGTGCTGCACCCATTAACTCGTCATTTAGCATTAGGTATATCTCCTAATGCTATCCCTCCCCTCTTCCCCCAACCTACAACAGTCCCCAGAGTGTGATGTTCCCCTTCCTGTGTCCATGTGTTCTCATTGTTCATTTATATTTTATTGTACTATGTCTTGATGGTCTTAGAAAAGATTTGGAATAATTCTCTGGATTACCTAGTAGACTCTTCTTCTCTTCTCTTACCTTCTCCCAAACAAATGGAGCATCTCTCTTTTCTGAGCTGTCGCTGGGGATGAGGTGACACAAACACCCCTGCCGCCGCCACCACTGGGACTTCACTGGATCAGACCTGAAGCTAGCATAGCACTGGGTCTTACCCAAGGTCCTCTGTAACCACTATCTGGCTACCACCTATGTTCACTCAAGGTCCTGGGTCTCCACAATCAGCAGGTGGTGAAGCCAGTTAGGCTTGTGTCCTTCCCTTCAGGGTGGCAAGTTCCCTAAAGCCCTGATGTGGGGAGGTATCCAGAGGTACCATCTGAGTGCCAGGGACTGGAGTCAAAAACCTTAGAAGTCTACCTGGTATTCTGTTATACCGCAGCTTAGCTGACACTGAAACCCCAATACACAGCTCTTCCCATTCTTCCTCCCCTTTCAACAGGCAGAGGAGCCTCATCCCATGGGCACTACTACCACAGGCCCACAGGGAGTACTAACAGCTACCATGGATGTTCCTTTAAAGTCCAGGGGCTCTTTAGTCAGGTTGTGGTAATTGCCACCAGGCCTGAGACTCACCGTTCAGGACAGCGCTCTTCCCTCTTGCCAACAGCTTGTCCAGAAATGCAACCGAGGAGCCAAGGCCTAGAATCTGGGACCCCAAGAGCCTGCTTGTTTTTCTATCCCTTTGCAGCTGAGCTGGCACCTAAGGTGCAAGACAAAGCACGCTTTACCTTTCTCTCTGCTTTTCTTAAGCAGAAGGAGTCTCTCTCCATAGCCATCACTGCTGGGAATGTGCTAAGTCTTACTTGAAGCTAGCATATCTCAGAGTCTCTCCCAAGGCCCTCAGGTAATTTCCCTTCAAGGCAGTGGGTTCACTTCCAGCTCAAGGTGTGTCTAGAAATGTCACTCAGGAGCTAGGGCCTGGAAAGGGGGCCTCATGAGTCTGGTTCCCTATCCTACTGTGGTTGGGCTGGTATCTACTGTGCAAGACAATGTCCTCCTTACTCATCTCTCTCCTACCCTCACATGAAAGGAAGTATCTATTGGATCCGTGTGCTATGTAACCTGGGGTTAGGGGAGAGGTGATGCCAGCATTCTCTTAGCCACCTCAATTGGTGTCTCAGTGGGTCTCATGTTCCTCACATTCACTGGCTCTGAGCCCAGTTCAGCACTAGGACTCATGTAGGAGTTGCAGCCCTTTTGGCCTAGACTGCCTTTCAAGTTTATTCAGAGCCCAGGTCACTTTAGACTATAGCGGCAAGGCTTGCCAAGAATCAAATTCTACCTTCTGGCTAGGGCTGGTTTCAATACTCCTTCCATGAGTGGGCATCAGCTGGGTTCAACCCAGTTTTACTTTCTGCTATGCCAGAGCAGCACTGAGTTCAATGCAGTGTCTCACAATTGCTGTTCTCTCCCTCTCTCAAACACATGATTCTTTCTTTGCACCACTCAGCTACTGTCAAGGGATGAAAAAGGGGGGTGGTATCTGTGATTTAAGACTGTTTCTCCTACCCTCTTCCAGTGCCTCTTTCAGCATGAAATTAAAACCAGGTGCTGTGAGTGCTCACCTGATTTATTTATGAAGGTTCTTTTTTGTTTAGACAGTTGTTAAATTGGTGCCCTTGCAGTTGGGGGTGGTAAGGGGACTATAAGTGAAGCCTTCTCTTCCACCATCTTGCTCCATCCAACCTTCCTCAGTTTCTTGATAGTAAGTTTTGAAATTAGGAAGTGTGAGTCCTCCAACTTTGTTCTTTTTCAAGATGATTTCTGCTATTTAGGTTTCTTGCATTTTCATATGCATTCACTGTATCTCATAAGTTTTGGCACATTATGTTTTGTTATTATTCATACTAAGCATATTCTAATTCATCTTTGGATTTACTTTTGAACCAGTGATTATTTTAGATTGTATTATTTAATTTTCAGTTATCTGTATTTTTTTTTATTTTTCTTCAGTTACAGATTTTAAATTTATTCCATTGTAGTCAGAGAAGGTACCTTGTATAATTTCAATGTTTTAAATATATTGACACTTGTTTTGTGACCTAATATATGACTATCCTAGAGAACGTTCCATATTCATTTGAAAAGAATGTGTATTTTGCTTTTGATGGATGGAATGTCCTACAGGTATCCATTGGTCTAGTTAGTGTACAAGGTTGCTGAACTTTTTGTTTCCTTACTGGTCTGTCTAGTTTTTGCATCCATTATTGAATGTGGTATATTATTGACCTCAAGTATTATTTTTATTGTCTATCTATTTTTTGTTTCAATTCTGTCATGTATTACTTCTTGCATTTCAGAGCTTTTATGTTAGGTACATAATGTTTGTAATTTCTCTATATTCTTGATGGATTGACCATTTTACTGTTATACAATGTTGTTCTTTGTCTCTAGTAACAATTTTTTTTAAAGTCTATTTTCTGTTATGTCAGT
This sequence comes from Pongo abelii, assembly GCF_028885655.2. Classification (NCBI taxonomy): domain Eukaryota; kingdom Metazoa; phylum Chordata; class Mammalia; order Primates; family Hominidae; genus Pongo; species Pongo abelii. Next base: position 50,443,926 of record NC_071990.2, on the reverse strand, counting down.
TTAGTCTCTCCAGTTCTCTTTTGCATAGGATATATTTGTCCATCCTAATAGCAAAATCAATTGGACCAATTGGTAAGGGATAAATGCTCTGTATTAGAGATACAGTTGTCTTTTTTTTTTCTTTTTAACCTATGTCAATAGAGTACTTTCTATTCATAGGAATCTTTTCTTAGTCTTCTGTATGTTTTCTGACTGCAACAAGATGAAATCAATTCAAAATCAATTTGAAATCAATAACTGAACTCTTAATTTTAGTGCTCAATAATATTTGTTGAGTAATTGTTGCATAGTGATATACTGAAGTGGTCTTCCTCCTATCAACTAATGCTGTATTCTCAATTTTTCTTTTCTTTCCCAAAAAGGAAACAGATAAATCAAGTTCCCCATATTTGATTTAATCCAAAAGTTGTTATTTTTATTTTATAATATGAAGCATTTGTTGCAAAGGATAACAATTACTAGGTAAATAAGTTCATCTATCTTGATTTTACTTTTCTCACCAGTAATATGAGTATATTTGATTAGAAACTCTAAGCAGCTTTTAATTCTTTATTAATGTATGCTGCAGATTCTATGACTGTGAAACATTTTTCTTAGATATTATAGAATGAGTGAGTTAGGTTTCCTAGGCTAATATGTGGTCCCTTTCAGCAGCATTAGCATTCAATGATCTTGTTAGAAAAGCAAATTTTAGTCCCCATTCCAGTTCTACTAAATTGGAAATACTGGGGGTGGGACACTGCACTGCAATCTGATTTTAGCAAGCTTTCTAGGGGATTCTGATGCAGCTAAAATTTAGGAACCACTGTCTTAAAAATTATCTTAACTATATGGTAGGAAATAATTGATTAATTGATTTCTTTTTCTTTTTCTTTTTTTTTTTTTTTTTTTGAGAGGAAGACTCGCTCTTGTACCCCAGGCTGGAGTGCAATGGCACGATCTCGGCTCATTGCAACCTCTGCCTCCCAGGTTCAAGCGATTCTTCTCCCTTGGACTCCCAAGTAGCTGGGATTACAGGCGCCTGCCACCACGGCCAGCTAATTTTTGTATTTTTAGTAGAGATGGGGTTGTTTCACCCTGTTTGCCAGGCTGGTCTAGAACTCCTGACCTCAGGTGATTCACCCACCTCGGCCTCCCAAAGTGCTGGAATTAAGGTGTGAGCCACCACACCTGGCCAATTGTTTTTCTTTATAGCATCAGCTTCTGAGTCCTGGGCAAAACTTCCAGCTCTTTCTCACATATCCAAAATACTAGTTTTTGTAAGCATGCAATTTAGATCAGATATGAAATTTTCAGTTCCATAAACAGAATTAAAACATTGAACCTGAAATTTTGAAATCAGATGACTATAGAAAATTTATAAATCATACAAAGACTTGGCCGGGCATGGTGGTTCATGCCTTTAATCCCAGCACTTTGGGAAGCCGAGGCAGGTGGATCATGAGGTCAGGAGTTCGAGACCAGCCTGACCAACATGGTGAAAGTCCATCTCTACTAAAAATACAAAAATTAGTCAGGCGTGGTGGCAGGCACCTGTAATCCCAGCTACTCAGGAGACTGAGGCAAGAGAATCACCTGAACCTGGGAGGCAGAGGTTGCAGTGAGCTGAGATGGTGCCACTGCACTCCAGCCTGGGTGACAGAGCCAGATCCGTCTCAAAAAAAAAAAAAAAAAAAAAAAAAAGACATATAGAATATTTCTCACATTTTTAGTGAATCCAGAATTTACTGATTATTTAAATAATTGTGTATTATATTAATTGAAATAAAGTCATTTAATCTCCCTGGTTCTCATTGTTTTATCAGCAAAACAAAACTGATCTCAACGAAAATTTTTTCCATAAAATTTTATGATTCAGGCATTCAACAATTTTATACTAAGGCATTATAATGTTTAATATTACATATAACATAGAATAGAGGAGCTGATTACTATAACATTTAGCAATCCAAACACATATCCCCTATAAATAAAAGTCTCTTAAAAACTGTGTTTTCATGAAAGTCTAGTTAAGGTTACACAGCAGGTTTTACTTTTATGAGAAAAATTTAATAATACTTTTTGAGTTCATGTTCTTTGAGGGTGGCACTATTCAACCAAGCATACAAATGTTCTTGCTCTCGATAAGCCTCAGTAGTTAAAAGTACTTCCAAGGAGAATCTATAAATAAAAGGGATCTCTGTTTCCTTATTTCAAAACAACTGACTTGAAAGAGGAGGTCTGTTGACACTTTTTTTTTAAGAAACTCTCTACCATGAAGATTCAACTTTTTTTCTTTTTTCTGCTCTTTTGGGTCACAATTTTACCAGGTAATATGCAAATATTTGTGGGGATTTATACTAACAAATCTGAGAAGACATAAGTTGTTTCTTGATAAAAATATGATAATAACATAGGGATTAAAACATCATTTCACAAAAATGTAATGTGGTATTTTAGATTGGACTCCAGAACAGATAATAAAGACAATAGTGAAAAACAGACAAAAACAACAAGTATGAAAACTGGCAAAATCTGAATAAAGCATAGCTTACTAAATACTATTACATCAATATTAATTTGTTAATCTTAATTAACATTACCAAGATTATGCAATATATAACGTAAGGGGAAGCCGGCTTCCACCAACTTTGCAACTCTTCTGTAAATCTAAAATAATATCGTAACAAAAAGTGATGTGAGAGAGAAATGGAGGGAGATTTTACTTGTTGAAAGTGATGATCACAGATTTCAGACAGATTGGACTTGAACAATGTATTTGAGGGCAGAAATAATAATTATTGAAATATCAAAGTATCACTAGACCAGTGGTTCTCAGAGAGGAGTAAATTTGTGCTCAAGGGAACATCAGGCAATATCTAGAGACCTTTTAGCTCATCACAACTTGTACTACTGGCACAGTGCCAGTTGTAGATAGAGCCCAGGATGCTGCTAAATAACCTACAATGCACGGAACAGCCCCTTAGAGCAAAGAATTGTCCTATTCAAAAGGTCAATATTGCTTAGAGTGAGATGCCATGCCCTTGAGCTTGGCATCCAATTGACAGGGAGTATATTTAATTGATACTATTTGAATGAGGAGATGAATGCTTGCAAAGGAGATTAGCAAGCCAAGGACACAAGCTGAAGAACACATGTAGAGGTCAGAATGAGGAGAAAGAAGACAATAATGTTTTAGAAAGGTAAAATAAGACAAAGAATGAATAAGAGAAGGGGTGGGGTCAGTCCAAGGTGCAATCATGGACAACAGTGCCAAATGTGACAGAACTCTTGCCAAAAGTGAGTGTAATTCAGGTGTCTGTCACTGGTAATCACATATGGGTTTGATAATAATAACTCCTCGGAAAATGTAGAATAAGTAATGATCTTTAGAAGTGAATATTTAAATTGTGCAGATTAACTAGATGCTCTTCTATGCTTTTGTTTCTTTAAGTTGCTTCATACTCTGAATTGCTTTGGTTACATTGAGAAGAAAGCCAATATTAATAGTAGGACTTGGTTTTATAGCCACTATACCAATGACATAGATAATGTAGCTCTGAGTCTGTGTATTAGCTAACAGGTATTACTACTCACCATCAGGTTTCAGCTGTTGGAACTGCAGACAGACTGCCTAGGCCAAAAGGCCTGGCCCTTGAGAAGACCAAACAATAATTAACAGCAGGAAACAGTGGCATAATTTATTTGTTTTCATATGTGAAAATATTAAATCTGTCCTTTGGTCAAGAATTTCATGTGTATACAAAAAAATAAAGGCTACAAAACAAATGACTTCTGAAAACATATCGTCCAGGGTACAATTTAAAATAGAAAATAAAAAAAATTTTGACTTGGTACAATTTAAAATATAAAATAAAAAAAATTGACTTGGAATAGATCACATAGCTGATCAAACCAATGTCCTCAAACCCCCTAAATATATTCAATTCTAAATGAGAAACTTCTAGTGAGAGTCCATCTTTAAGCTAAAAAAACAAAACATATATCTTTTCTTACAGCTTTGACTATTACAAAGTTATTTTTGTATCGTGTCAAATTTTGTGTTTCTTATACTGTGCAAATTTTAGTTGCAGTTTTGCTCTCCTGGACATGTCTTCTTGTGACCCCAGCTACAAATCCCTCACCCATTCTTTCATGATTGATGAGAAAATATAAAGCCAGAGTAGGAGTTAACACACTTTTTCTAGAAATAAGTGAGACAACAAATATTATAGGTTTTATGAACCCTATGATCTCAACTGCATTATTTTAATGCAAAAGCAGTTATAGACAATGTGTTAGCAAATGGGTGTGTCTGTGTGCCACTAAAATTATTTCCAAAAACACATGGCAGGATAGATTTGACTCCCTGACAATAGTTTATTGATTCCTAGTCAAAAGGTTTAACAACACAAACAGTAATTGACAGAAATTATTTGTAAAGTATTTCAGAAACTTTGTGGTAAAAGAAAAAAAAGCTAGCACTGGTAATTTTAGAAATCATGTAATGGTTAACAATGACTCCACTTTATTTTTCTTTATCAATGTTGTTATTAGACACATGTCTGAGTTAGGTGATTTCTTCGGGGAAATAAACCCCAAATATTCAGGGGAGTTGCAGGAATTTAGACAAATTCGCTAGCGTTGCCTAGCTCTTGACATTTTAGAGAAGTAAAATCAAGCTACAGTGAAAATCTCTTGAAGAAGAATACATAAAGCACAACATTCAGTCTAAATAATGTTAGTGAGAGCAGAGAACAGGCAGCTCAAATGCAATTAGATGATTGTAGAGAGAGAGCCTGACCAAAAGATAAATTATGGTCACTTTTTTTCCATTGATTTTGGGAACCATCTTTGGGTCACTGCCCAGTTTCTTGTAAGACAGAAAGTGGAAACACCTAACTTAGGTCCAAGACCCTTTATATTTCTAGAATGTAGCTTGCACCAAGGGACAGTAAATTCACTTAAACTTTCCTCCGTAGGTAGGTGGACATTTTCATTCTATAATCTTTTGGTTCATGGACTTTCTCCTTTTAAAACATGGATGTGTCTTAGCTAGATGGCTAATTTTAGTCATTCTTCCCTTCTTACAGCCAAAAAGAAATATCCTGAGTATGGTAGCTTGGACTTGAGGAGAGAGTGCAGAATGGGTAATGGTCGTTGTAAAAATCAGTGTCATGAAAATGAAATTAGGATTGCTTACTGCATAAGACCTGGAACTCATTGCTGCTTGCAGCAGTAACGATGACAGAAGAAAAGAGTCACAAGCTCCAAGAAGAGAGGACCAGCGTTATTAAGTTTTCCCAGCACATCCTTCAAGGCCTGTGTGTCTCTATAATACACAAGAACTAAATAAAACTTAATGTTGAACCATTCAGAAGTGATCATATGTCACGCTCATATCTGGTGCCTTTACATTACGCTTTTCTCCTGATTTGTTGGTACCAGAAGTAGCGGGACTTATTTTATGCAAGTTCCTCAAGTTTTCAGTGCTCCATGTTCCACAAGTTCCACAAGTTTTATGTGCCTTGTGTTAGTTGCCATAAGTAAGGTTGTGAGAAACCCTAGGTCAAATAATTGGGTAAGCATATCTCTAAGATACAAGCTTCCAGTAGAAATGCACTGTTATTTTATTAGATACTGTTCCACAGATTACCCCCATGTAAATATATAAATCCACTGGGTTTGGGAGACTGGACATTGAGAGGGCAGATCTTTATTGTGAGAGAGACAGAGCTGAAGTGAAAGGATCACGAGTATAAGAATGGAAGACCAGAGAAGAATCACAACCAGCTCCAATTTCTACTCATATTTATTATTTTGTAAAGATAAATGTGTATCAAGAGATAAGAGAGGTAGTAAAAAGAAAGGAGAATAATTTCAGAAAGAAGAGGAGAAAATAACTGAAAATTTAGACCAAAGAAGTCAAAAATTATGACTAATAGTTTAATGCAGCTATTCAGTCCTGAGAGATGACTATGTCTGAGGAGATACCTGACAAAAGGAAGCAGCAATAACCTTCACTTTTCAATTTCACTCTGCCTCAGTTCCTCTACTACTTTCTCTGAGGATCCACAGTATTCCTCACTAAAACATGTTAGTGATGCATCTGTACCATTTGTTTTCCATTTAGAAGAGCTAATTCTGTTATTTTATGAGTTTAGGAATACAATTTAACAATCCATATTAATTCAAAATTCTTAAGAAACACCGTCAATACCACAACATAATAATAAAATAGAATCCTCTCTTCATACCCCTCAAAATAAAATTAAACAATATTTTGGCAAATTAACTAAAGAAAAATAAAACGTATTAAATCATACATATAGGTCAGACTTAGACTCAAAAGGAGATGATAAATCAAAAAATTCCAGGGGCTTCCTACTCTCTTGATATTTTATTATGGCCTCTCTGTGGATCCATTCTATTCTTCAAATGCAGATATGAGATTTAAGTACGCTTATACTAAGCATTATCTACAACAAGCCATGAATGGGGAAAATTTTTTTTCTCCACTCAGATAAAATTTACATAGTCTTTGATTGTTCGGTGTGTTTTCTTGCAATGTAAATATCTTCAAAAGTATCTTTACAATAGTTATTTATAACAGGGTCTCTCAACCTTGACACTGTTGATATTTTGGTCCAGGTAATCTTTGTTGTGGGAGCTATTCTGATCATTATATGTTTTTCAGCATCCTTAACTCCTACCCACTAGATGCGAATAGCACACTTTCTCCCAATTGTGATAATCAAAAATGTCTACCTATATTGCCAAATATCCTCTTTGGGGGAGGGGACAAATTTACACTTGACTGAGAACTACTGATTTATAAAGTCAAGCACCCATTCTCACAAAAATTTAAAAATGAAAATGGAAACAATAAAAAAATCAGTGAGATTTTCAGGTGGCCAATTACATTTTCTGTGTTTTATGAGAAATAGTTATCTATTTAAATTTTTTATATATTATATATGGGCTAGAGGTGATATATTGCTGGCTCCAGAAGGAAAAATTGGCCTAACTTTTGGATAATGAATATATTAGCTACATCAAAAAAAAGATTAGTAAAAAATAAATGTTTAAAATGAAAGTTATGAAAGTTTGATTTTTATTTATTTTACCTAAGTAGAGACTGAGCCCTCTCTCCATCAAGACATCTAAAGCAGAATTGAGAGGCCTAATATCCTATTAATATGGGAGAATAAGAGTTGAGTTTGTTAGGGGCCACCAAGAAGATGAGAGGCTTTCTAAAAAACATGTGAGGCATCTCTGCACATAAACTAGGCTGTGCTAAAACTCCTGGTGTACCCTGTATGTTTCAGTGCTTGACAGAGAGCATGAAAACCATCTAAATTTCTAAGATGGCCTTTACTTGTGTTCAGTACATTTAATCCACCAGCCTCTGCCTTCAGCTCAAGGGACAAATTGAAGGAGAATGTGAACCTACGTGCATCAACCTCAAAATTAATATTTTTTTTCCTGAGGAAATCTTTGAAGTGTTTTCTGTGTGAAAAAAAGACTGAAAACTCTAGAAACCCTTTTGATGAAGTTCTTCAGCCTGCTTCCTTAAAAAGATAAAGGTGTTACTAATTATTCTGCCCCCAGAATTTGCATTTGTCTAAGTTTGCAATTTATTAACAAAAGGAAGGCAAAAAATGCTTAAAAATGGAAATATTTCTGGTGATTTTCTTGCTGATACATTGTAATTTTTATTGTATGAACTTAAAAAAGAACTAGATAATGTTAAACTAATTAGTTCTAAAAAAGTTAAAGTTTTATATTTTTCCCTCCTATGGCCCACAATACAAATTTTCATGACACTGTGTATTTTCCTTCACATTTAGTTTCTTGTGAGTCTTGAGCAGTGACTCTGATAAAATAGATGCCACCAAGTGTTGGAAATTTTTGCTGTTATTTGGTAGTTCAATACCTATACGAATCAGTTAAAATACTATATTGAAGTTAGATTTATCACCATCAAATTCTCACACCAACTAGGAAGAGAGAAATTAGACTCCTACCTGATATCATATATTCAAACCCAACCTATATCAGTATTTATTTTACCTCAATATCCTTGAGCAGGAACAAAATCTAATTCCAATTAGCAATGTACTTATTCAGGCAACTTTTCATAAATGGATTACTTCTTCCCAGGCTTAATGTCATGGGTTTTGGATTTGGAGATTGAAAAATTATAGCTCCTGGCTTAAGTAACTGATATTGATTGACTACAAACTGATTTTTAAGTAATAGTCAATTTGATAGAGTTCACAAATGAATAAGGCATGGAATATTCTTCCAAAAAGATCAATGTCAATTTGTAATATGGATAATACACAGGTTAGATTACATTCAATATATTCTCCCTCATTTATTTACCAATTCAATAAATATCTATTGAACACCTACTATGTGTCAGAGTACAATATGACTGGGACACATAAAAAAACAAAACTAACAATGTTGTCTGTTTTTATGGAGCTCATAGTATAGTGAGTGGATACAAATATAAACAGTAAATAAAATAAGCAAATTATCTATTATATTAGAAGGCAATAAGTGTTAGAGAAAAGGAAACAAAGTAGAGTGTAGTGGCCCACAATCCTGGGCTATAGTAATTTTAAATATGATTTGTCATAGAGTCCTATTGTAAAGGCTGAAAAAAGTGTTCATAAGAGCACACCTGGAATGTGTGGGGGAACACCTGGGAGGAAAGAATTGCTAGAAAAGAGTAACTGAGGAGGTGAGTCCTGGGAGATGAAGTTGGAGAGAAAATATCTTGACAAATTGATTACCCAGGGATTTTTAGGAGCTAGAAAAGATCTTGACTTTGATTTTGAGAGCAATTCAAAGGGTTTTAGCCAGTGGAGAGACATCATTTGAATATTTTAAAGGTCTCTCGAAGTTATTAAAATAATATAAGTAGTAAATAATATAGGTGGTAAATTATAGTAGCTAAGTCCATAATAATACAAACAATGAGGAATGGATGTAGAATTCTGGATCTGTTAAAGGTAGAGTTAGCTAGATTTCATGAGGGATTAAATTTTGGCTATGGCAGACAGACGGATCAAGAATGACTCCAAGATTTCTTGTCTGAGCAATTGGAAAGATTGAGCTGTGCCATTGACTAAAATGGGAAGGATATTAGGTGTAACAAATTCTGGTTGGACGATTGATCCAATTTTGGACATGTAAAGTTTGTCATATCAAGTAGATTTAGCAAGTGGTTAAGAGAAGAGACAGAAAATGAGAGTGGAGACAGTAATCTTTTGAGCTAGGAAGACAGATGACATCTAATGCAGAGATTGAGGGATTAGCTCTGCATTAGAGCATGGGGATGCTTTCTTCATTCATAAGCAGGAGGGGTAGAATACACAGATGTAGATGCTGATTGGCAGGTTAATTTTGTGCTGAAAGTCTGTGGAGAGTCTCAGGAATCTTCAATTGGATCACTGAATTGAAGGGAGCAAGATCATTAGCTGATAGTGAAGACAGGAAGGATGTTTTGAAATTGCTAGGAGAGCTGAGAATTTGTAAAGGTGTTTTCAAGGAGTAAGTTGAGTAGGCTGTAAGTATTCTTCACAACTGTCCTGTTTCCAGCATCTTTTTCCCGTCATTTGTTGAATATTTCATTTCTTCTTATATATTTGAACACATATGACTTTGCCATTTTGTGAATCAAATATTCTTAAAAATTTTACCAACCTTATGTGGTTCTAATTAGTAAACACAAATATTCTCAAGTCTCTTTCATCTTACAAAAATCCTCCCTTACTTTGTTCTTAATTTTTCTTCAAGCCACTTTCTAATCTGCCTTATTCTCTTCTTCATCAAATTTCTTGAAAAGAACCTTATACCCATAGTCTCCACTTCATTAACTCTTTTACACTCTTCTCACCATAAATTCACTCACACCAATTAACTGAAACTCTTCTTGCTCATGTTATATATGTTTTCCGAAAGCAAACTCAAAGGTTTATTTTAATTATTTATCTTGCTGGACTTCTGAACACATGCTAGAATCGACTGCTATTTTGACAATTATTAATTGAATTATCTATTTTCGATAGTCTTCTAAATGTCAGTGGCCTCCAATGTGTTGTCCCTGAATCCCTTTTCCTCTTATTTTTATGTGCTTTCTCTATATAATCTTGTTAACGCCAATGACTTCTCCTGTCAAGTCTTTTTCTCAACCTCCGTCTTAAACCACAAAACTGTATTTATTACTACTTAGCGAAGCTACTGGATAGCCTCCAAATTCTTTAATCATAATTTGTCCAAAATGAACTCATATTACTCGCAAGGGCTAAAATCTGTTCCATGTCTTTTATTCTGTTTCAATATCAAACATACATCCTAAAGGCCAAAACATTGTCATTTTGTAATCAGTCACGCAGTCTTACAAGCTAAAACACTTCTGGTCATTGCTTCTCTATGTCCCAGTTTCCTTTCCCTGCAAATCCAAAACTTATCTATTGGGCTACGTCTCATTCAGAAATATCTTCTAGGTTCACTTTCTCCTCTTTATTCTCAAGTTTTGTTAATTATCTTATTAATCATTCTTATTGAAACTGTTTTAATAAACTTCGACATAGATTTCTTGCTACAAAATTTCTCTACTTCTGCCCTTAAAAGAGAAAAAAAATTGAAAAGATGCTTAAAATCTCATCAGTTTTACCACTTCATTCACGATAATATTCAACTCCTTAGTTTGGTAGGGACTTTTGCCACCTGTGAACAGTTTGACTTTCTAAAGTTCACATCCATATAATTTCTATTGTGCTAAAAGTTCATACCATTCTGCATAGATCACACATTCTTTAAAACACAGTATCTATGTTTAGGATACATCTTTTTGCTTGTAAGACCTTCTCCACAATTTCAGGAAAATATGCTTTTATCTTTTAAAGATCCAGCCACATGTCATCTCCTCAGTGAAGCAATGAAGCATATATTGCTTTTGAGTCCAACAAACCTAGCTTTGTTTGCTACTTGCTCTCCTACTCCCTCTGAAACCTTAGGCAGAGTTGAATTCAACTATCCTTATGTATGAAATGGGAAGAGTTATTGAAGGAGTAAATCTGAAAATAAATATAACTGACTTAGAAAAGAATCTGAAACCTAGGGAATACTTAATAAAACATAGCTATTAGTAGTGGCAGTGGTGGTAGCAGTTAAAATAGTAATAGTCAAAATAGACTATTCCAGGAAGAGTTTACAACTCTTTATTTTGTGATGCAAGGACATTTTGCTTATATCTCAGAATTGCCTTTAAAAGTGCGGCATTTTTTTTTCTCATCTATGTCATCATCTCCCAACAAATAGTAGTCGTCTTTTGAAGGTGAAGAGCTTAAATATTTTATTTATTTTTGTCCCCACCTAGCACAGGACCAAGCACAACATATTTGCTGACTAAATGTGTGTTGTATGAATCACAAAGAGAGCATTCTCTTCATTTAACAGTAAAAGTAGAGAACAATATGTAAATTAAGAAAAAGTTATTTTAATCTTCCATAAATCTATAAATAACTCATTTACAGTGACAATGAAAACTTACTTCATAAAATTATGGGCCAAACAAGTTTTCCTTATGTATTATCTAATTTGATTGCCACACAACCCTCTGAAGTATTCTTAAATGCATTTTTCAGTTAAGGAAGCTGCAAATATAGGGCCTAAGTCATTTGCTAAGTTGACAGGAAATAACTGATGAATAACATGTAATAAAACATAGAGAGCTTTTTTATTATATAATATGAATTAGGTCCCTATCTGTAATAACATATGTATTCGCTTACTCTTTTTTTTCAGTTATTTATCTTATTTATTGAGTATTTTGTTTCAAGCATTTTGCTTTGTGCTGAAATAAATCAGTGGATGAGGTACATAGTGGGCCTGGCCTACTGTAACTTTAAGATGAGAAGTTTGTGGTTAAACTATAGCAAAAAGCCATAGCAGGAATTAAACACTAGTAACAATGTGATAGCAGGGCATAAACAGTGAGTAACAGTGCTCCACTTATGGTAAGGCTTTATAAGGTTTTAGTGTGAAATCCAAAAGGCAAATAGAGACAAAGGGAGTGAGAATAACCTGATTTTGAAGGCTTATTAATTTTTTAACACTGTAAGCGCAGCCTGCATATTTTATCTCATTGTATCTTTTGAAATTTCAATAAAACCTCAGTTTAATGAGGAAACTGAAATCCAGTGATCTAAATCGTTTGTCCTATATAGCAAAATGACAAATAAAATATCCAGTCATGAAACTTAATTCTATCTGATTTTGAAAGATCATACCTTTTCAAACTTTCAACTGACCCACGGCCTTGCTTCTGCCTTGACTTCAACTTCTATCCAGTAAGAGCAAATATCCTCCAAAACATAACTCTTTTTACTTTCAACACTGCCTCCCTCTACTTTCAACTCTGCACTTACGGATGACATTTCCAGAAGCATCATGATGTAGGTAAAACAGTCACCCTCAGAGATGTTATTTGTGAGGAGGTGGAGAGATATATGCCAGACACTTCGCTTGGGAGAGTGAAAAACTCCACATACCATTTGGAAAAACTAACATTGAGTCACGGAGACCACTGCGCTTTTAAGCTCTAGTTTTCAAAAAGATTTGTCCTCATCTGTGTGCATGCAGGATTGTGTTGATGTCCACAGCATATCTCCGCTTTATTTGTGGTACCTCACTCTTGATGAGACTCCCAGAAATCTTCTGGAATATATTCTTCTGACTAAGGCCCCAAACTAGCATTTGAATGTCTCTTTTTATGAAAAATAGTTATCATGAGCTCAATTTATCCAGTGATGTACAAAATGTGCAGAAGTATAAGTGAGTGAAAGAGATACTATGCATCTTTCCTCCAAACAATTTGTTTTTATGTGGTATGTATCACCCAGTTTCATATCACATAAATACTCATGCACTTGTGGATGATATTTGTATAGCATTCAACACCTTAAAATTGTTTTTATATATTGATATATATATATCAATATTTATCTATATGTATTATAAATTGATATGTATCAATTTTCATAACAATACAAAGAGATGTTATTTTCATTCATAATTTACACATGGCAAACCTTTGATTCTATAGTGAGCCATAATTTGCAAATAAATAATAAGCAATAGAACCAATTTTACAATGCATGCTTTTTGTTTTTATATGGTTCTATAAATTTCCTCATAACTCAAAACATTCTTATTCTTTAACATAATTAGAAAGTCAGAACAAAATTAGTACATTTTAAATATTACTATGATTTCTATAAGTCTATACTTTTTTCTAATTTGAATATATCTTAAAAACCACCATAGACTTTGGTGATTTTAGAGTTGACAAAATATAATGGCTCAGGAATGTTGATTGGCTTAAAAAGTTTCTATCCTAGCAACAGTTACAAAAAGTATATGCAATTATGTGCCATTGCCTTCCTGACTTTAAATTATATCAAACATGTCTCTGAAATGACTTCAGATTTCACTAAAATTCACCAATGGTAGGGATTCTGTCATTATAAATTAGTTTACCATTCACTAAAATATATATATATATACACATCAAAAATATATAATTTACATGTCAAATATATATATTTACATGTCATATATATGTCTATATATGTCTATGTATGTGTATATATATATACATATATATATTTTTTTAACATGTCAAAATCCACCTGACAGTCTCTTCCACCTTACGTTTAATTATTTTCTACCAAGTTCATTAAGGGCAATAAGTAAGTGCTTTAGAGATCTTCTCCAGTTTTTCTCTACTTCGGAACCTAATGCCTGGTGAATACTAGGTACTAAAATAAATGCTTACCATTGCATTGAAATGAAACATTTTTCTAAATTCCAATTCAATTCTATGTAGACAATTAGGTTCTATTAACAGATATTACATAATTTAAATCTGAATTCAATTCAATTCATTCTCTAAATTTTAACAAAATTATTTTGCCTCATTTTTTCTTGACACATATATGCACACATAACAAAATTTAATACTCAAAATATATTTCTGACAATTATGTTGATTATATTATATCATCCAGATAGGTAGAATGACTGATCAAAGATAGGTAAGTACATTGATAAAATTGAAAAATAAAAATATGCCTGACTCCAAAGTCTCTTTTCTACCCTAAAGGCATTTTCAGAGTACAGTTGAATCATTAGGCACAATAAAAGTTTAAAGTAACAAAATAATTTGCCTCCATTTACTATAGTTTAATGTATGAATATAAAACTGTGATTTTGGAATCTCAGAACATCTTTCTTTTCATTGTCTTAGATGGTTCACAAGAAACTATAATAGAATACTAATGTGAGGCTCCACTTTTTGCTAGATAGGCAGTGTATGACAAAATTATGTTTCTCTATGTAGATCTAAAGTACTTTAGTTTTTAGTTTTCTCGATCAGTTGCCCTATCAGTGAAGTTAGTACATTAGAAGTCTTCTCTAGTTTCTCTATGATTACTATTTGTGTGACCACTATGTTCAAATAGGAAAGAGATAAAGAATCAAAATAAATTATAACTATTACAGAAGGGCTGATTTTTGGCTGCAATAACAAAGTATCACAACAAATGTCTGACAAAAATACATATAATTAAGTACCAAATTGTGTGTCACTTTCTCATTGTTACTATAGACTGAGCCAGCTGACGTTTAGTATGGATGTGAGCTGCAAGATAAGGACATAGACATTTTGTACAAGTATAATGTTAGTAGCTCAGTCATTTTCTGAAATGATTCATAAATTCTGCTACAAAACAACTTGGCATTCCATTCTCTCCAACTTGCACACACATGATCTCATAACAGGAACAGTTTTTTTCTTTAGCAAGAAAACCCCCAAATCAATAATAGACTAATAACTTTAGATATTTTTCTTGATTGCAGCCAGAAGCAATTTTGAACCAAAGTATAGATTTGAAAGATGCGAAAAAGTGAGAGGAATATGTAAAACGTTTTGTGATGATGTTGAGTATGATTATGGATACTGCATTAAATGGAGAAGTCAGTGCTGCGTATAAACTCTGGAAAAGAAGTACTATTGAGGATCAAGTCTGGAACAGAGATGCATGCTTTTCACTCAAGAGTAGGTAAAAAAAAATGTTTGCAACATTTAATGAAAATATACACTTTTAAATTCTAAATATATCTATTTACATACAATGAATTTAGTCTCTACTTATTCCTTTGGGATTTTTGTATTTCTTTTTTTTTATACTTTAAGTTTTAGGGTACATGTGCACAACGTGCAGGTTTGTTACATATGTATACATGTGCCATGTTGGTGTGCTGCATCCTTAACTAGTCATTTAGCATTAGGTATATCTCCTAATGCTACCCCTCCCCCCTCCCCCCACCCCACAACAGTCCCCGGTGTGTGATGCTTCCTGTGTCCATGTGTTCTCGTTGTTCAATTCCCACCTGTGAGTGAGAACATGCGATGTTTGGTTTTTTGTCCTTGCGATAGTTTGCTGAGAATGATGGATTTTTGTATTTCAAATGGATGAACACATTAACAAAACAAGGAAACAGACTCTAATTATGTTTATAATCTCATTATTTCCACTTTGACTCTGAGACATTCATATTACTTATCTGAGTTACTCTGCTCTCTCTCTAAATATGTATGTATATGTGACCTTATTGCCAGATTTACTATGAGGATTATGGTTATCTTCATATATCCTGGTTTCCACACCAAAATCCCTCTAAGCCATCTACTCTTCTTTAACAGAAAATGTGTTTCTTACAAATATGACAGCTATCAATTTTGACCTGTCTGATGTGTTTTTGCATACATTTAACCAATTACAATGCTTTTGAAATGATACAATTTAACAATGCTCTCTCTGTAGAGTAATTAAACACTATTCATAGCACGGCAAAAGGATAAATATCAATATCTGAGATATAGAGCCCCTTTTAGCCATGTGATTCTTTTTTCGAAGAAAATCTCATAAGGAAACTCAGGAATAGGTACCTTTGTTTCAGCAGGGTAGGGCTGGTGTCTGGCCAACTCAATTTTATACCCTCAGAGAATGTGTCTAATGAAGGAAATTTCAATTTGGTTGAGGCAAGAGTTAGAATCCCATAACTATGGAGAGTTTTGTGTAACAAAGCTCAGTTAACTGATGAGTAAACCTGACTCGTAACTCAGAATAACTCATGTTTCTAAGATCCATCAGGAAATCTAGCTGAGTTAGTTTTACCTAAGAGGATAACGTTAGGAAGATTTGTAGGAGTGATTTAATTTTCAGAAAGAGTTCTCATGGCTGTGCAGCTGATGTTCATATGGAAAACGGGAAATGTTACAGTAATCCTAGGAAAGATGAAGATACAGGAAAAGCAGAGATTGTGTAGTAGCAAAAATGAGGACTTTCTTGGGCACCCCGGGGACAATATTATTTACCCCCAAAATCCTCACTAAGGAAGGTTTTTTGTTTTTTGGCTTTTTTGTTTCCAGCAGTAGTGCCGTGGAGGTCAGAGATGGGGTGATGTTATTTATTTCAACAAGATATTATTGATGTTGTGACATGCACCATGTGCTTATAATTGTCTAGATTACTCTAAATGAAATATTTAAGTTATTTTTGTACATAGATGTAGAGATATAAGGTTCCATCTAATTAAGACAAGCAATAAATGTCTGGATAGACAGCTCTACAGAAAAATCTTACTGTTTTTGTGAAAGTACAATAATCTTTCTTACTACTTGCCCTTTGATGATAACACTATTTAACCAAGTATAGAACTCTTTTTATTCTTAACAAGCCCCAGAGAGGCAAAACTTTTCAGTTTCATATTATATTTAATATAATATATGATATATAGCATATATTTAATATAACATATATTTAATATAATATGTGATATATCATATATATCACCTATTTAATATAATATATGATATATATATCATCTATTTAATATAATATATGATATATATATCATCTATTTAATATAATAGATGATATATAATCATCTATTTAATATAATAGATGATATATAATCATCTATTTAATATAATAGATGATATATAATCATCTATTTAATATAATAGATGATATATAATCATCTATTTAATATAATAGATGATATATAATCATCTATTTAATATAATAGATGATATATAATCATCTATTTAATATAATAGATGATATATAATCATCTATTTAATATAATAGATGATATATAATCATCTATTTAATATAATAGATGATATATGATACATATATCATCTATTTAATATAATAGATGATATATATATGATACATATATCATAGTTTCTTTATCCAGTCGTTGATTAATGGGCATTTGGGTTGGTTCCATGATTTTGCAATTGTGAATTGTGCTGCTGTAAACATGCATGTGCAAGTATCTTTTTCGAATAATGACCACTTTTCCTCGGGGTAGATACCCAGTAGTGGGATTGCTGAATCAAATGGTAGTTCTACTTTAATTCTTTAAGGAATCTCTACACTGTTTTATATAGTGGTTGTATTAGTTTACGTTCCCACCAGCAGTGTAGAAGTGTTCTCTGTTCACTGCATCCATACCTACATCTACTGTCTTTTGATTTTTTGATTATGGCCATTCTTGCAGGAGTAAGGTGGTATCACATTGTGGCTTTGATTTGCATTCCCCTGATAATTAGTGATGTTGAGCATTTTCTCAAAAGTTTGTTGACCATTTGTTTATCTTCTTTTGAGAATTGTCTACTCATGTCCTTAGCCCACTTTTTGATGGGATTGTTTGTTTTTTTCTTACCAATTTGTTTTAGTTATAGATTCTGGGTATTAGTTCTTTGTCAGATGTATAGATTGGGAAGATTTTCTCCCACTCTGTTGGTTGTCTGTTTACTCTGCTGAAGGTTCCTTTTGCTATGCAAAAGCTCTTTAGTTTAATTAGGTCCCAGTTAATTACCTTCGTTTTTGTTGCATTTGCTTTTGGGTTCTTGGTCATGAAATCATTGCCTAAGCAAATGACTAGAAGTGTTTTTCCAATGTTATCTTCTAGTTTTTTTTTTTTTTTTTTTTTTTTGAGACAGAGTTTTGCTCTGTCTTTCATGCTGGAGTGCAGTGTTGTGATCTCAGCTCACTGCAACCTCTGCCTCCTGGGTTCAAGAAATTCTCCTGCCTAAGCCTCCCGAGTAGCTGGGATTACAGGTGCATGCCACCATGCCTGGCTAATTTTTGTATTTTTAGTAAAGATGGGGTTTCACCATGTTGGCCATGCTGGTCTTGAACTTCTGACCTCAGATGATCCACACGCCTCAGCCTGCCAAAGTGCTGGGATTACAGGTGTGAGCCACTAAGCCTGGCCATCATCTAGAATTTTTATAATTTCAGGTCTTAGGTTTAAGTCTTTCATCCATCTTTAGCTGATTTTTGTATAAGGTTAGAGATGAGGGTCCGGTTTCATTCTCCTACATGTGGCCAGCCAATTATCCTAGCACCATTTGTTGAAAAGGATGTGATTTCTCCTCTTCATGTTTTTGTTTGCTTTGTCGAAGATCAATTTTCTCTAAATATTTGAGTTTATTTCTGATTTTCTATTCTGTTCCATTGGTCTGTGTGCCTATTTCCAGTTTTTCATCTTGGGCAGCAAACCTGAAACAATTGCCCTTTAGAGAAAATGTTTGCTAACCCCTATATAGATAGAGTCAGTCACGTTTTCAAGAGCAAAGTGTAATTCATGAAGCAGCAGTCTTAGCATTACCTGAGAACTTGTTAGAAATGCACATGGTAGGGCTCAGATTCACCGAATCAAAAACTCTGGAGATGAGTCCCAGCAATCTATGTTTAGCCTATTATTCAATTTATGAAAATGCATAGAAGAGTTTGCTAACCATTGCCTAGAAATGCTTTTAACCTTTGAAATTTTTGATGTGAAATTATGGTTGTTTAATTTTTTACCGAACTTGGGCCAAACTATTAGGACCTCCTTGACATTACTGACAAAATATACTCAAGTAGTAGAAGAAAGATGCCAAGTCACATGACCCTTTCTTTGGAATGGATACATACAAAAGAAAAAAATGTTAAAATATACTTTTAGATAAAGCAATTCGAACTCTTCCTGCATATTATAGTTCATGGATTTGTGTTCTTTGGTCTAAATTAATAAAAACTCAACCATATGTGTCTTTTTTCTACTTATTCAGTGCTTATTTCTCATCTAATATTCTGAAATATAAAAATTCAAGTTTAAAATTCAGAAACAAAAGCTCATTTTCCTCTTACATGTTTATAATTTGTGTATGGAAATTTCCACAAAAATAGTAACAGCATTTCTGTTCGCCCTCCCTCTCTCTGGAATTTTAACTGTTCAAAAGGACATGTTCTAATAACCACTTTTCTTAAAGCCTAACACATTCCTTGAACACAGGATATTGTAGTGTTGTATTGACAACACAGTCCTAATTTTCTTGCAGCTTCCAAGATTGGTATACTGCTCCACTGAAGGATACGACCAAGACTACCTAATGCTCCCTCAGCTTTCACTAAATTTTAGACAGGTTTCTTCCTGACTATAGAATCCCTGATCTCACTTTACTTGATTGCATTTACTTTAGAAAACTATTGTAATTTTTTTTCCTAGCTTTGAAATACATGTAAAACTTCTCCCAGCCTCTTGTCGGTATTACAAGCAAAGAAATTTCTTTCTCAAAGACCTGGAGACCATTATTTTGACATGTACACATTGAAGGATATAGCACTACTATCTCCCAGTCTCTGTGGGAGGCTGAGTCTAACTTCAAAGGGCACTAACTTTAATTACCAATTAGATGGCCTAATCACAAAAAAAAGAATTTGAGAATTCAGAAATAACTCAATGTGTTCAATGTAGCCCATTGATTAATCTCTTCTCAATGTCTTCCACTACTTTTCCATTAGCTGACCCTAGCCCTGAAAAACCTGCCTGCCTTTTATTTCAGGAAAGTTCAGTCTGTCTCCTCTATTGCAACAGTCATAAAGTCTTGCTTGACTGTTTGCTTTTGCCCAATGAAATTTTCACTTTGATGAATAAAAGAACAAAAATTGGGATTGTGGGCTTGAAAGGTTTATATAGGAAATGTGATCCCCAGTGTGGTTCTGACATCAATCAGAACTAACAGTACTTTTGGAGAAATACACTTTATGGTAGAATGTTGTAAATACAGATGAGTTATGCATATAAATGCTGTGAGGAGACAATGAAGGTTATTATCACTTTTCTTAGAATGATCAGGGAAGATTTCAGAGAAGAAATAGCATTTCCATTTATGTTTGGCTTATTAAATATCTCTAGAGCCTGGCCCAGCATTTAACCAAGATTAAATACTTGATACATTTTTATTTAATGAGTGAGTAGATAGATGGATGCATATATAAATAATAATGTATCAAAGACCTCAGTTTGAAGACTATTCATATTTAAGCATATAATATAGAAAAAAGGAAAAATAGGTTTTCAAAGAGCTATATTTGAAATAAGGTTAGAATTAAGAAAGGCATTTTTAGGAGGAATGGTCATATATAATGTTAAAATAGAGTATCTTGAAATAGACAGTGATTTGAATAAATTGTCCATTATTCAAGTTTTCTTTTGAGA
Organism: Pongo abelii; assembly: GCF_028885655.2. NCBI lineage: Eukaryota > Metazoa > Chordata > Mammalia > Primates > Hominidae > Pongo > Pongo abelii. The sequence goes on along the minus strand of NC_071990.2, from coordinate 50,423,304 downwards.
AGATTCCATGTGGGATTGATTTCACTGCCTTCTGGAACTAAGTTGTAGGATGAATAAAGAGATTTAATATTTAAAGTTTAAGCTGTGCTACAATTTCCTATTTTGTTCTATTTTCATATACTCCATCTCTTCAGTTATCATTAGAGGAAACCCAGTATAAGCAAAAGAAATATGTTCATCTGTTATCTGTGCCAAGTGATAGACTGGAGTTTTATTTATTTATCTTTTATTTATTCACAACACATAATAATTTTACCTTTTTATGGTGTACAATGTGATTTTTCAGTGCATGTGTGCATAGAATAATGTTGAAATTGGGGTAATTACTATATCCATCACTTTAAAAATTTATCATTTCTTTGTGGTGACAACATTCACAATATTATTTTCTAGCTATCTTGATATATAACACTACATTGCTATTTGCTGTAGTTACCCTACTGAGTTATATAACACCAAAATTTATTCCTTCTGTATAACTTTGTAGTCATTGACCAACCTCTCTTGATTCCCCTTTTCCTTACTCTCCTTCCCAATCTCTGGTAAACCACTATTCTACTCTCTACTTCTATGAAATTAACTTTTCTAGATTTCACATACAAGTGAAGTCACGTGGTGCTTGCTTTTCTGTGTCTGGCTTATTTTATTTAACATAATGTCCCCCGAGTTCATTCATGTTGTAGCAAATGAAATAATTTTATTCTGTTTTATGGATTAATATTGTTCCATTTTTGTATATATGCCACATTTTCTTTATTCATTCATCCATGATGGACACCAGGTTGATTCTATATCTTGGCTATATTAAATAGCATTGCAATAAACATGGGTGTGCAGATATCACTTAAACATATTGATTTTATTTCCTTGGGATATATGCCAAGTAATGAAAATGCTGAAATATATGGTGGATCTAGTTTTGTTTTTTGAGAAACTTCCATGCTGTTTTCCATAATGCCTGTGCTAATTTACATTCCTACCAACAGCTCTCTGCATCCTTATGTATTCATTAAGAGACTATGCTGTTCTTTGTTGGAAATGTTAACAAAGTGTTAAAAGGGAAAGGACTGAGTTACATGGGGATAAATTGGAAAATACAAATTTAGGTAAGGAGAGAAAATACAGGAAACATTCACTACTTTATCATCGTGGGTATAAAAAATGTAGGACTGTTTTTTTGTCAGCAGCCTGAAAATCTTTAATTCTTCCATATCCATCCTTTTTAATGTAAATCTTTAAACATTATTAAAATGGAACAACTATAGCAATAACCTCAGAATCTTTAGACGTGATATTTGAACCCAGAAAACATTATTATGCTTAGCTAATTTAATAGTATATAGGTGTGTAGTGGTATATGATTGTTGTTTTAATTTGGTAGCACCAAATGAATAATTATATTGAGCATTTTTATGTGTTTATTTGCTACCACATATCTTTTGTGAAGTGCCTATTTAAATTTCTTGCACATTATTATATTGGATTGTTATTTTTATTATCGAGTGTGTAAAATTTTATGTATTCTAAATAAATCTTTTATAAAGAATATAATTTGTAAATATTTTCTCCTCATCTCTGATCTACTTTTCATTCTCATAATAATTGATAGAGAACAAAAGTACTTCATTTTGAAGAAGTACAAATATTATTTTATTTATCTTTCATAAGTTTTGCTTTTAGTATTTAAATGTCTGCCTAATCCAAGATTATGAATTCTTTTTCTATGTTTTCTTCTAGACATTTTATGTAATTGTAGGTTTTACATTTAGAACTATTACAAGTTTTGAATCAGTTTTTTTGCATCATGTGAGATCTAAAGTATATATGTGGATATCCAATAGTTTCACTACCATTTGTTGAATTCATTCTCCCTTGAATTGCCCTAGCACCTTTGCCAAAAGTAAATTGAGCATGTATATAGAGGCTTATTGGTCTATTTTTCTATGTTTGTGTCAATACACACTCTCTTGATTATGAAAGGCTTGTAATAAATCCTGAAGCAAATAGTGTAAATCTTTCAACTTTTTTCTATTTCAAAGTTGCTTTAGCTATTCTTGGTCCTCTATATTTCCCTATAAATTTAATAATCATCTGGTCAATTTCTACAAATATTTTGTAGGGATTTTTATTGAGATTTGCATTGATTCTATAGATCAGTTTGTAGAAAATTGATATCTTAAAGATCAGACTTTCAATCCATGAACCTGGTGTAACTTCCCATTTATTTAGGTCTTTTAAAATTTCTCTCAGCAATGTTCTATACTTCTCAGTGTACAAGTCATCATTTATTATATTTATCCCTATTTTATATTTTAGTGCTACTGTAGTGCTGTTCTTTTAAAGATATTTCTGATTGGTTCTAACATGCAGAAATACATTTTTTTTGCACACTAATCTTGTGTCCTACAACCTAACTAAATTCAATTATTTGTTCTAGTAACTTTCTCATAAATATCATAGGATTTCCTACATATTTGATGATGCAATGTGCAAATGAAAACAATATTACTTTTTCTGTTTCAATCTGGATATATTTTATGTATTTTTTTGTGTTTATTACCCTGAATAAAATCCTTCATTACCATGTTGAATAGGAGTGATGAAAGTGGACATCCTTACCTGGTTCCTCAACTTTGGAAGAATGCATTCCATTTTTTAACCATTGAGTAGGATGTTTAACTGTTGTTTTATTATAAATGCTAATTATCAGGTACAGGAAATGTTTTCTATTTTATATTTCCTGAGCGACTTTGTCAGGAACAGCTTTAGATTTTTTCAAAACCTTTTTTTCCTGTATCTATCAAGATTACTTTATATATATATAAATATATTTTATTCAGTTAATGTGGTAAATTATACTGAATGATTTTCAAATAGTAGACAAATCTGTATTCCTGATAAACTCCACTTGGTCATAATATATTAATATTTTCATATTAAATGTTTGGTAGAACTTCTTATTGACACCACCTGGAGTTCTGTTTAGGAGAAGGTTTTAACTACAAATTTAATTTATTTAATAGACTTCCGGTTGCTGCAGTTTACCTGTTTTTTGTTTTCTGTGTTTTTTGGAGTGAGCTTTGGTAGTTTTTATTTTGTCAAATAATAAGTCCATTTCTTTTAATATTTAAATTTATTATAAAGATATTCATAATGTTTCTCATTTTTTCACTATTTGTAGAATCTGTAATGATGAAACTTCTTATATTTTTAACATCGAGAATTTGGAATACTTTTCTATACTTTTCTCTTTTGTGCCTGAATATTCTTGATAGAGGTTTATTGGATTTATTAATCTTCTTAATGACTCTGCTTTATTTATTTTGCTCTTTTTTGATTTTGTTTTATTTATTTCACCTATGTTATTTATAATTTCCTTTCTTTTGCTAAATTTGGTTTTTATTTGCTTTTCTTTCACTAATTTCTTGAAATGGAAGCTGACATTTATTTATGACTTTTTTTTCTAATCAAGGCATTTAATGGTATATAATTTTCTCTAAGTACTGTTTAGCTGCATTACGCACTTTTATATACTCTTTCATTTTTATTCATTTTCAAATATTTTCTAATTTCCTTTTCATCTTTATTGACTCATGAGTTGTTTATCAATGCACCATTTAGCTTTCAAATATTTGAATTTTTCCACCCAGGTATGCACATTTTAAATATTTCTTTTATTGATATTTATTGAATTCCATTATTATCAGAGAACATACTGACAGTTTTTTAAATTTGTTAAGACATATTTTATTGTCCAAAATATGGTTTATCTAGGTAAATATTTTCTGTTCTATTGCAAATGTATTCTGCCTCTATTGGTTAGAACGATTTAAAAATTCAACTTAGGTCAAGTTGTTGAGGGTTTTTAAGTTAAAACTGCTATGTGTTTCATTAATTATTAATAATGCTATATTGAAATCACTAATTATAACTAAAATTTTTTATTTCTCTCTTTAGTTCTATTGTTATTTGCTTCACGTATTTTAAGTCTCTGTGATTACATGCATAAGTGTCTTGGAATCTTTTTTTTTTTTTTTTTGAGACAGAGTCTTGCGCTGTTTCCCAAGCTGGAGTGCAGTGACGCGATCTCGGCTCACTGCAAAGCTCCGCCTCCCTAGTTCAGGCCATTCTCCTGCCTCAGCCTCCAGAATAGCTGGGACTACCGGCGCCCGCCACCACGCCCAGCTAATTTTTTGTACTTTCAGTAGAGACGGGGTTTCACCGTGTTAGCCAGGATGGTCTCGATTTCCTGACCTCGTGATGCGCCTGCCTCGGCCTCCCAAAGTGTCTTGGATTTTTATTTCCTCTTAATGAATTGACTTCTTTGTCATTATGAATGACATTTTTTATTCCCAGTGATATTCTTTGCTTGAAAATATACTTTGTCTCTCATTAACATAGACATTCTAACTTTAAAGCTATTTTTCTCTATTTATTTTCTTTTTTTAGAGACAGGGTCTCGCTATATTACCCAGGCTGGCCTCAAACTCCTGGTCTCAAATTATTGTCCTGCTTCAGCCTCCGAAGTAGCTGGGACTACAGAAGCATGCCATTATGTCCAGGCTTTCCTAACTTTCTTTTGATTACTGTTAGTATAGTATGACTTTTTCCATCCTTTTTCTTGTAATCTATTTTTATTTTGGTATCTAGTATTTATTTCTTACAGGTAGCATGTAGTTGGGAGTTTAGACCATGAAAATTTAAAGCGATTTTTGACATTTTTTTAATATCTATTATTCTAGCAACTGGTTTGCTATTTATGCCTCCTGTTATTTGTTTCTATTGATCTGTTTTACTACTTTTTAATTATTTGTACACTTTTGGGTGAAATCATTAATGCTTTATGAACGTTTATGAGGATAATACCTGAAAGAAATCAGCAGTTTACAAATGGATAAATCAATGGTTTTAAGAAGGGATGAGACAAAGTTAAGGATGAAATCTTCAGTGGGAGACCATCCACATTAATTTACAAGGAAAAAAATGTATTATGTCTGTACCCTTATTGAAGAGGACCAATGATTAATAGCACAAACAGCAGTCAACACCATAAACATCTCAGTTGTTTTAATGTACACAATTCTGACTAAAAAATTATTGTTGAGTGAACTTTCCTCTCAATTTGTGTCAAAGCTGTTGCATCCAGCCAGGCGAGGTGGCTCATGCCTGTCAACCCCGCACTTTGGGAGGCTGAGTGGGTGCATCACTTGAGACCAGGAATTTGAGATCAGCCCGGCCAACATGGCGATACCCTGTCTCTACTGAAAATACAAAAATTAGCTGCGTGTGGTGGCTCGCACATATAATCTCAGCTACTTGGAAGGCTGAGGCACAAGAATTGCTTGAACCTAGGAGGCAGAGGTTGCAGTGAGTCGACACTGCACCTCTGCACTCCAGCCTGGGTGACAGAGTGGGACTCTGTCTCAAAAAAAAAAAAAAGTTGCATCCAGAGCAGCTGCAGTCAAGAGCAGAATTTTCAATGGAAATTTTAAGCAAGTAGGATCAAGATTCCAGTGCATTTTTTGACAAGTTATAACATGAGGTTATTGTTACCAGTTTTACCAGTACAATCAAAGTAATGGCTACCAAAAGGTGGAAATGGCCTAGTCAATGCAAAAGTGAACTGGTCAGAAACAAAGGTCATGGCAACAGTTCTTTGGGGTGCTCAAGGCATTTTGGTTATCGACTTTCTGGAGAGCCAATGACAATAACATGCTTATTATAACAGTGTTTTGAGAAACATAGCCAAAGAAAAATGCCTGAGAAAACTTCACCGGAGACTTCTTCTGCACTATGACAATGCTCCTGCTCATTCCTCTCGTTAAGCAAGAGCAATTTAGAGAGAGTTTTGATGAGGAATTAGTAGGCATCCACCTATAGTACTGATATTCATCCTTCTCCTTTTTTGGGGTTTGTTTGTTTCCAAATCGTAGAAAATCCTTAAAGGCACTCATTTTTCTTCAGTCAACAATATAAAAAGAACTGCATTGATACGGTTAAATTCCCAGAATTCTTAGTTTTTTGGGATGGACTAAATGGCTGGTATCAGTGCTTACAAAAGTGGCTTACACTTGATGGAGATTTTGTTGATAAATAAAGTTTATATTTTGTATTTTTATCTTTTAATTTCATTGTTCCATACAGTTTTTGACTCCTAATATTACTTATTCATAGTTAAAAAATGGCATGACTTATTTTGCAACACATATCTGTTGACCTAGAGTACATGCCCTTTGTACAATGACTTGCTTTGTAATGGAAAACTTGTTCACTCTTTCAAAAAATAACTTAAATAATTGATTACAAATTAAACATAAAATACCTTCATTCATTTTCCATTTCCATTTCCACTTTTGTAAATTAATATATCTTCAATATTTTTCTTTCTTGAATCTGAGTTATCTAAAACAAAGTTTTGGCATATTGAGGAAAATTACACAATCCTTTTTGTCCTTTAAAGAACCTCACCACATAAAATAATTCTAAATTTTAAATAGACAAACTGAATTTATCTATGTTTTGCACTTTAACCAAATGTATCACCTAGGCATTATTTTATTTGTAATGAAAATAAATACGTTAGCTCAAATACCTAAAACAATAGATTTAGAGAATGTTAGAAACAAACCCTGGTAGCACTGTGTAGCCTTCTTCTACAGCTGAGGAACCTTAGTCTCAGAAATTGTAATGAAATTTTCGAATGTTAAAAAATTTCTGGGCCTTGGTTAGGACAGGAACACATTAACTTAGCGGTCTCCAAATTATTATCCATTGACCAGCAACATCAGCATCCCCAGAGAACTTAAAAATGTATAGTCTTAGGCCTCACCCCAGATATATAGAGTAAATTGAAACTGTACAGGTAGGACACAGGACTCTGTGTTTTAATAAATCCTTCAAGTGATTCTGATGTATGCTGATGTATAGGAATGATTGCTGAAACTCAAATATGCTTTCCTTACATCATGTTGCCTCATGCAGCCAGAGAGCTGACAAGTAATGTGAAGGACTTGGGCCTACAGTTAGCAATTTAAAAAAAAGCAATAAGAAACATATGTCCCCTCATAGAAGTGCTTGGACAGCTTCTATATAGTTTAAGAAGTTTAGTTCATAAAATCGTGAAATGAGATTGAATGACATTTCCATCATTTTTCATCTCAACTGCTAAACTTACTACATCCTATGGAAAAAAAAATGATTTACTCGTTTAGAGATTTTCAATTTAGAATGTTTCTTTTTTGATGAAAACTTCTCCAGCACTGAGTAAAGGAGCTCAGTGAAGTTTGCAGCAAGGGAATCACAGACATTTTATTTAACCTTAGATTTTGAAGTCTATGATTCCTGTATTAAAGCTTCCTTCATGTCTGTAATTTAAGATACCCAAAACAAAGTGTTGAATCCTTTGCAAGATATAAAAATAAATAAAAAACAGTCCCTAATTTTAAGCATCCCTTCTATTGTAAAATTTGCCTGAAGCCACTGACCTCAGTCATTTCTCATGGTACTTTCATTTCTCAGATGTATTTATTATGCAACTATCCATTTAATTGAGAGAACAGAAAAATACAAAATGAAAATACAGTACAGAGATGGAACTCTGAAGCTAGAATTATTCTTTATATTTAAGAATATAAATATATTATTTATGTTTCCATTGCACCGCTAACAATTAAGGACTTCTCCTTTGACTTAATCTACATTCTATTTCTCTCTGCTCACAAACAAATAATACGAAAATAAAGGAATTTATAGGAAATTATGTAATGTAATGCAATGAGAAAGCTGCATATTTTACATAAAAGTTAAACTTTCCCTTTTCCCATAAAGGGAAGTTTCTCATGTATGGAAAGGTGAATGAGTATCATTTTTGCTTCTGTTCCCTTACATGAAAAATGAAGAGAAAGATTCCTTTTTACTAGAGCTAGATACAAATTTAATTGCCTGTTATATGTCTAAAAAGTTATCTAGTGCCATGTCCATGGTACATTTCTTCCTTTAGGAAATTTATCTTATTATTCTAGCTTCAGGATTTAATTAGGAGACTACATTGTCTTAGAATTCTTGCTCAATGACAACAAAAATGTTAAAAGTTGAACCCTTGGTCAGGCGCGGTGGCTCATGCCTGTAATCCCAGCACTTTGGGAGGCCGAGGTGGTCGGATCACCTGAGGTCAGGAGTTCGAGACAAGCCTGGCCAACACGGTGAAACCCCGTCTCTACTAAAAATACAAAAATTAGCTGGGTGACGTGGTGTGTGGCTGTAATCCCAGCTACACAGGAGGCTGAGGTAGGAGAATCGCTTGAACCCAAGAAACGGGGGTTCATTTGTCTCAAGAAATTTTTCAATTTTCTCCTAAATTTTTTCATTGACCCACTGGTAATTCAGGAGTATATCATTTAATTTCCATGTATTTTTATAGCTTGTAAAATTCCTGTTATTAATTTCTTGTTTTATTCCACTGTGATCAGAGAACATGCTTGACAGTATTTTGATTTTTTTAAGACTTGTTTTGTGACCTAATATATGGCCTAACCTTGAGAATGATCCATGTGCTTATGTAAAGAATGTGTATTCTGCCTCCACTGAATAAAATGTTCTGTAAATACCTATTAGAACCATTTGGTCTATAGTGCAGATTGAGTCTGACGTTTCTTTGTTGATTTTCTGTCTGGGAAGATCTGCCCAGTGCTGGAAGTGAGGTGTTGAAGTCTCCAGCTATTATCGTATTGGGACCTGTCTCTCTCTCTTTAGCTCTAATAATATTTTCTTTATATATCTAGGTGCTCCAGTTTGGGGTGCATAGATATTTAAAATTGTTATGCCCCCTTGCTGAATTGACACCATTATTATTGTATAGTGACCTTGCTCGTCTCTTCTTACAGTTTTTTTCTTGAAATCTATTTTGTCTCATATAAGTATAGCTACTCCCATTCTTTTTTGGTTTCCATTGTCATGGAATATATTTTTTCATTCCTTTATTTTTAATCTAAATGTATATTTATAGCTGACATGTGTTTCTTGCAGGAGATCAATGGGTCGTGTACTTTCTTCCATTCTATCCAGTCTATGTCTTCGGATTAGAAAGTTTAGTTCACTTATGTTCAATATTATTATTGACAAGTAAGGACTTAACTCCTGTAATATTGTTTTCTGATAGTTTTGTGGTCTTCTTGTCCTTTTCTTTCCGTCCTGTCTTCCTTCAGAGAAGGTGATTTTCTATGGTGATATGATTAAGTTCCTGCTTTTTATTTTTTTGTGTCTCTGTTGTATACTTTTTGGCTTCAGATTAGCATGAGGCTTGCAAATATTATAACCCATTATTTTAACCTGATAACCACTTAATAATGCTCGCATAAACAGACATGCCAAAAAACAAAAACTAATAAAAACTCCATGCCTTAACTCTGTACCCTGCTTTTTAACAGTTTGCTGTTTCTATTTGTGTGATATTGTACTGTCTGTGTCTTAAAAAGTACAGTTGGAGTTATTATTTTTGATTGGTTCATCATTTAGTCTTTCTGCTTAGGTTGAGGAGCTTAAACACAACAGTTACAGTGTTATAATATTCTGTGCTTTTCCGTGTATTTACTGTTACCCATGAGTTTTATACCTTCAGGTGATTACTTATTGCTCATTAATGTCTTTTTCTTTCTGATGAAGTGTTCTCTTTAGCATTTCCTGTAGGACAAGTCTGGTGTTTATGAAATCACACAGTTTTTGTTTATCTAGGAAAGACTTTAATTCTCTTTCATGTTTGAAAGATATTTTTGCCAGATATACTATTCTAGAATAAACATTTTTTTCCTTAAGCATTTTAAATATACCATGCCACTCTCTCTTAACTTGTAAGGTTTCCACTGCAAAGTCTGCTACCAGATGTATTGACACAGTGTTGTATGTTATTTGTTTTCTCTTGCTGCTTTTAAAATTCTTTATCCTTGATTTTTGGGAGTTTAATTTTTAAGTGGTTTGAGGCAGTCCTCTTTTGGTTTAATCTGCTTATTGTTCTGTTACCTTCTTCTGCTTGGATATTGATAACTTTCTCTAGGTTTCGGAAGTTCTCTATTATCCCTTTGAATAAACTTTCTACCCCTATCTATTTTGCTGCCTCCTTTTTAAGGCCAATAACTCTTAGATTTACCCTTTTGAATCTATCTTCTAGATAATGTAGGTGTGCTTCATTGTTTTTTATCTTTTTTTTGTCTCCTCTGACACTGTATTTTCAAACAGCCTGTCTTCAAGCTCACTAATTCTTTCTTCTCCTTGATTAATTCTTCTGTTAAATGACTCTGTTGCATTCTTCAGTATGCCAATTGCATTTTTTCAGCTCCAGAATTGCTGCCTGATACTTTTTAATTATTTCAATCTCTTTGTTAAATTCATCTAGTAGAATTCTGAATTCCTTCTCTGTGTTACCTTGAATTTATTTGTTTCCTCAATACAGCTATTTTGAATGCTCTGTCTGAAAGGTCACATATCTCTGTTTCTCTAGAAATGGTCCCTGGTGCCTTATTTAGTTCAATTGGTGAGGTCATTTTTTCCTGGTGTTGATGGCAGTACATATTCTTCATCATCTGAGTGTGGAAGACTTAGGTATTTATTGTAGTCTTCACTGTCTGGTCTTATTTGTACCCATCCTTCTTGGAAAGGCTTTCTAGATATTTGAAAGGACTTGGGTGTTGTGATCTAAGATATATCTCCTTTAGGGGTCACCCCAAGCCCAGTAATGCTGTGGTTTTTGTAGACTCATAGAGATACCGCCTTGGTGGTCTTGGACAAGATCCTTGAGAATTCTCTGGAATATCCAGCAGAGACTCTTATTCTCTTCTCTTACTTTCTCCCCCCAAAATAGTCTCGGCCAGGTGTGGTGGCTCATGCCTGTAATCCTAGCAATTTGGGAGGCCGAGGCAGATGGATCACCCGAGTTCAGGAGTTCCAGACCAGCCTGCCCAATATGGTAAAGTCCCGTCTCTACTAAAAATACAAAAATTAGCTGGGCATAGTGGTGGGTGCCTGTAATCCCAGCTACTCAGGAGGCTGAAGCACAAGAATCACTTGATCCTGGGGGGCAGAGGTTGCAGTGAGCTGAGATCGTGCCATTGTACTCCAGCCTGCGTGACACAGCGAGACTCCATCTCAAAAACAAACAAAAAAACAAAAACAAAAACAAACAGTCTCTCCATCTGTTCTAAGCTACCTAAAGCTGTGAATGGAGTGACTCAAGGACCTCTGTGACCACCACCCACCACTATGACTGTGCTGGGTCAGACCTAAAGTAGGTACAGCGCTATGTGAAGCCCAAGGCCTGCCATAACCAGTCCCTGGCTACTGCTTATGTTTGCTCAAGGCCCTATGGCTCTAAAATCAGCCAGTGGTGAAGCCACCCAGGCCTATGTCCTTCCCTTCAGGGTGTCAAGTTTCCCCAGGCCCTAACGTGTCCAAAGGCGTCATCCAGGAGTGAAGGACTAGAGTTTAAAACCTTAGAATTTGATGTGGTGTTCTATTGTACTGCAGCTTAGCCAACGCTCAAACCACAATATACAGTTCTTCTCAGTCTTCCCTCCCCTTTCAAAGGCAAAGGAGCCTCACTTCATAGCCATTGTCAACCCAGGCCATGAGGAGTACTGCCAGACAACACCTGAAGTTCCCTTAAGGCCCAAGGGCTCTTAAGTCAGCTCGTTGGGAATGCTACCTGGCCTGGGACTTCAGGGCAATGGGTTCCCCTCTAGCCCAGGCCAGGATTAGAAATCCTATTCAAGAGTCAAGTCCTGGAATCAGGGACTCTAAGAGCCTGCTTATTGTTCTACCCTGCTGTGGGCATTCTGGTACCTAAGGTGCAAGACAAAGTCTCCTTTACTTTTCCCTCTGCTTTTCTCAAGCAGAAGGAATTTTGCCCCATAGTCACCACAGCTAGTAACATGCTGAGTCTCACCTGAAGCCAGCAAGTGTCAGAGGCTCATCCAAGGCCCTTGATGTAGGACCTGGGTATCACTGCTGATTACTCAAGGCCCAAGGGCTCTTCAGTTAGCAGGCAATGAATGTTGTCATGAGTGGGTCTTTTCCTTCAAGGCAGCAAATTCTCTTCTGGCCCAGGGTATGTCTAGAAATGTTTTTTGGGAACAAGAGCCTAGAACTGGGACTTTGTGACTCTGATTGGTGCCCTATCTTGCTCTGTCTGGGCTGGTATCCAAGATGCAAGAGAGAGTCCTCCCCATCTTTACTCTTCTATCCTGAAGCAGAAGGAAACGGTCTCTTTTGGAGCCATGAGCTGTGTAGCCTGAGGTTAAGAAAGGGGTAATGCCAGCCCTTCCTTAGCTGCCCTAGCTGGTGTCTCAGTATGTTACACACCCCACCTTCCTCCCCTAGTCCACTGTCTCAGGTTCTAGTTCAGCACTAGGACTCACCCAAGAGTTGCAGTCTATATAGTCTACACTGCCTTTCCATTTCTTTTGGAGGCACATAGCACTGTAGCTCTTGGTGTTGAGGTTTCTGGGAACTCAAGTTCTGACTGTTGGGATCAGCAATTCCTCCCTGGCTATGGCTGGTTGAAATGCTCCCTCCATGGGTGGTCATCAGCTGAGTTTGGGCCTGTTTTCCTATGTGCTCTAGCAAGATAGCACTGAGCTTAATTTCTCACAATTGCTGTGTTCTCCCTCCTGCAGTGCCCAGAGATGCTCTCCGCACCATGATGCCACTGCTAAGTGTGGGGAGGTGTGGTGACAGCAATTCAAGACTGTTTTTTTTTTTTATTTCTTTGGTGCCTCTTTAAGCAATATAAAGTTTAAACTAGGTACTATAAGTGCTCAGTTGATTTTTGGTTTTAATGGTGTTTTTTTTCTGGTTAGATAGTTGTTAAATTGGTGTCCTTGCTGGGGGAACAATGGATGGAACCCTTTATTCTGCCATATTGCTTCACCTCTCTATTGTTAATAATTTAATAATGGTAAATTGGAATATTTTTTAACTTCTCTGGGCTTTATAGTTTTCTCATTTTTAAAATAAAAAGCTGAAATAAAACACTTTTTATTTGCAATTGTAAATTATTTCAAGGAATATTTATTCGCTATTTCATTTTTTAAATATATATGTTATTTTCAGAGCAGTTTTGTGTTCACAGCAAACTTGATTGGAAAATACAGAGTGTTCCCATATACACCTTTCCCCCATGTAGGCATACGCTCCCTACTATCACAATCTCCTGACAGAGAGGTATATTTGTTGCAATTGATGAACCTATATTGGCACATCATTCTCAACCAAAGTTTATAGTTTATATTAGAGTGCAGTTTTGGTGTTGTGCATTCTTTGGATTTGGACAAATGTATAATGACACATATCCACCATTAAAGTATCACACAGAATGCTTTCACGGCCCTAAAGTCTCTTGTGCTTAGCCTTTGTCCCTGTCTCCCCTAAACCGTTAGCAATCACTGATCATTTCACTGTATCTCCAGTTTCACCTTTCCAGAATTGCAATTCCATTTTTAAAATCCCTTCTAAGGAAAGACTCTACAAGCTTACTTCTATGTTATCTAGCTTAGGGATTTGAACCTGTTAAAAGAAAAATAATAGAGAAATTAAATTTAGCAGAGTTCATTTGAGCAAAAAAGAATTCGTGAATCAGGTAGTACCCTGAACAAATAGAGGTGCAAAAAGCTCTACCCAGCAGTGTGAGCAGCAAGTTTGCATAGACGGAAACCGAAGCAAAGTAGAGAAATCACCTGATTGGCTACAACTAGCCATCTGCCTTATTTGGGCATGGTGTGATGAGTTAGATGCCTGTGATTGACTGCAGCCTGGTTGGTTGTGATTGGCTATAACTTGACTGTTTTTTTAATAATCCTGATGTTACTTTTGGTTTGTTTATATACTAAGGAAGGTTTCAGTTCACTGTGTAGGGACTTAAGGTACAGAGGCAGGCTCCAGGTAAGTTTAAATGACAATTCTCCCCTTTTGATCAGCCTCTCAATTTTAGGAGAATAACCAAAAATTTGGGCATTGGCACCACTCTCTGTCACCATCAGAATGGACTTGTTTCTTCTCAGTATGAAATTCACAATTAATGACATTGGGGTAGTTGAATGATTCTTTATGTTCTCCTTATGTTTTTCTTTTTTTAAATGCAGTGAGACCATTTGACACACAACAGATGGCTGCATATTAGCACTTATGACTTGTGAGAGAATATGGCCTGTCAGGGAGACTATTATGATGGCTATCAGGAAGATAATACCAAGAGGTTAAAGTGTACTTCTTCATAGGAGCTCTCATGAACCAGATCAATTAAAATATGTCAAAAAAATGAGTCAGAAGAGGAGTCTATTTGTTTTAAGCAAGTATCTTGTTTGTTCCTTTCTTACAATTGAATTTCGATCACATCAAATATATTTATCCAACTACAGCAAGAAATGTTAACTATCAACATATTTTCTAATGACCTTTTATTTCCTATTATAGCATCAGTCTTTCTGTATGGGAAAGCTTCTACATAACCAGAAAACCAGCACTGAAAGTGGAAATAGAATGAAATACATCTGTAAGTGTCCAAATAATCCACCATGCACCAGAAACATATCACTTGAGGTTTTTATTGTCTTACTAGAATTATGAGTTTGACAAACCAAACATTGTTTCTAAATTATTTTATCCATTTTAAACAGTAACTTTACCAATTTTTTTTTATAATTTGAATCATTTTATCTCTTTCATAATGAGTCAGAGTCTGTAAAAATTTTAATGATATTAAAGAACTTGGGAAGGACCAGGCAGCCATCCAGATTCTCCATGAGTCCATGCTTAACATTGAATTTACATTCTTTGAAATGACAGATTTGTTCTCCAATTCAGGTGCAAAACACTGTTTATTGACTAGGTTATCATAAGTAAATTAACTTGGGTTAATCTTACAGAGTTTATTTAACTTGCATATCTTAACAATTTCAGTACCAGCTTACTTGGCATAAAACCATGGCAAAGCATGTTCTTGGTATTTAATGAATTCTTGTTTTGCTTGATGTTGACAGTTTTATGAAAGAATTCATTTTTTCATTAAAGTTCTGGAAATTCTTACCTAGATCAATTATCAGAAAGCAAGGTTATCAGAAACATACACTTGTTAGAGACTTTTATAGAATCTTCTCAGAGATGAAACACTTTTAGGTTTATAGTCACTTGCAAAAACTTTCAGGAAAGTACCAGAATAAAGTAATTAGCTCTCTGTGAATGACAATATTTAAAATTTCCATGGTTAAAAATCTGATGAGTTTACTAAAACACAGTGGACAAGGAAATTCTATTGTTTCTGTAACATACAGTATCCTGAGATAATAATTACGATTGTCACTGGTAGCATTATACCAAAACTTTCAGATTTCTAATAATTTCATCCAATTTATGAAACACATATTAATAACATATCTATACAATTTAACTCAATATAGGTTCAGTATCAATTATTATTTCACAATGCTTTACATGCAATTTAACATGCTAAATAAGCCTACTTTGTCAACTCTCTGAAAGAGAGAAGAAACTTTTGTGGTATTCCAGTGGCCCACTGGAACCTCCCAAAGTTAGTTCAAGGTCAAAGATGTTAATTGAGTATTTGATTTTGGAAAGTCAAAAATGTCAAAAGATTTAAAGGACTTGGTTACAATAGAATCACAGTTTACTCTGAAAAATAATCATTCAGTTAACAAGAGTAAGATTTAAAGACTTCAAAGGCAAATATGAAAATTTACATGGTTGTAGAAAAATCTTAGATCTTTTAATAGACAAGGCTCAGTTTTCTTAAGTAATCAGAAGCCTGAAAAAGATAACATGAAGCTGCAGCCGTAAAAAAGAATGAGTTAATGTCCTTTGCAGGGACATGGATGAAGCTGGAAACCATCATTCTCAGCAAACTGACACAGGAACAGAAAACCAAACACTGTATGTTCTCATTCATAAGTGGGAGTTGAACAAAGAGAACACAGTGACACAGGGAGGGGAACTTCGCACACCGGGGTCTGTTGGGGCATAGGGGGCAAGGGGAGGGATAGCATCGGGACAAATACCTAATGCATGTGGGGCTTAAAACCTAGATGACGGGTTGATAGGTGCAGCAAACCACTATGGCACATGTATACCTATGTAACAAACCTGCACATTCTGCACATATATCCCGGAATTTAAAGTAAAAGAAAAAGAAAAGAAGAAAAGATAACATGAAGTATAGCAGATCATCTTGATAAATATTGAATTTTTTTCTAGGCCAATTACCTAAAAAGGTAATAAATATAACCTTTTACAATTTTATATTAAAAGCAGACCAATATTTCAATAAAACTTTTTTCACAGAGAGAGTCAAATTCTATTTTTATATTAATGTACTTTTGATATTAATGCTCAATTTTAGAAAAGACTTATGAATAGTTCTCTTCTAATCTTAGCTTGTTCACATATAAAATTTATTTTCCAAAATTCGTGTTCTACAAATTTTCTACAACTTGCTTATGTCTATTCAGTTTAGTCTTATACTTTTTCTTTTTTATTGGAACCAACCAGTTGTACTTTATGATAAAAATTACTTTTTTTTCCTTAACACAACCAAACACTTTCCCATACCTTATAGCTTTGCTTGCCAAAAGCACATCTTGCTTTTCTCATATACTTGCATATAAAGTTGTTTCCCTTTTCATTTCTAACAATATTATTTACATATATTCATTAGAATTCTTAGTCTTTAATGAACTTAATTTCTAGCAAACACTAGGAAGCAAGCAATTGTAAACTATATGTCACACTAGCATCTACAGAGTAGACTTTCAAATCTATGAATTATAATTTCTAGGAGGATGAGATTTTTCGTAATATAATTTTTCAGTGTGGCACAAACTATGTTTACTAATAGTCCCACCTATCTTTAATTTATCTGTAATAAGAAACTGTATAGGAGGAAAAATTTTATCTCTATCCTCGTAGGTTTTTTGGCAAGAAGTGAGAATTAAATTTTTATTTACGCAGACTTATTATGCAGAGCTTTCCATTCTTCATAATAAGAATATTAAAACCTTCTGGTATAAGAAGGACATCTTTCAAATAGGAATTTTATCTTACATGCATCTATTTAGTTCACTTGTTTTTAACAATTATACTTGGAATCCCCGAGATGGTGAAATATTAAACAGCTAGCTTTCCATCAGCTGGAGTTATTTTTTCTTACTGACAAATTTTAAAATGTAAAGGTAATATAAAATTATTTTGCTAATAAATCTAGAAAATTGTACATGTGTATTATATTTAATGCCAACAACTCTGAAGACATTCCTGTTTTAATCAAGCTAGCACACTTTTACTAGCTTTTATTTACTGAAATTTATGCCAGATAACATGAACCTGAAAAATATTATAGGTTACTGTCTATCTTTCTGTGTGTAAAAAATATTTTATGTAAGTGTTTCTTTTTCTTTAAGCCAATTAAACATTTTTAAAATTTAATTTTGGGAATACCATGAGGAGTATAGGGAAATATCACATACACATAACATAATACAGACATATGTAAATATATAAACTCAAACAGATCTTATAGATTTTATTTAAATATTTTAGCCATGTGACAGGCATAATAACACAAACCTCACTAATGCATTAAATAATATCTAGAGTTGAATTTTTTTTATGGCCATGCCAATGAAGCAAGATTACTTACCCTGATGGTTAAAGCTTTGACTACTATTTTTGGAAAATATTTTTAAGATTTTAAAAATTTATATTCTTGGGCAGGCACAGTGGCTCACACCTGTAATCCCAGCACTTTGGGAGGCCAAGGTGGGTGGACCACAAGGTTAGGAGTTCGGGACCAGCCTGGCCAATATGGTGAAATCCTGTCTGTACTAAAAGTACAAAAATTAGCCGGGCATGGTGACAGGCGCTTGTAGTCACAGCTACTTGGGGGGCTGAGGCAGGACAATCGCTTGAACCCGGGAGGTGGAGCTTGTAGTGAGCCAAGATGGTGCCACTGCACTCCAGCCTGGGTGACAGAGTAAGACTCCATCTCAAAAAAAAAAAACAAAAAAAAAACTATATTCTTAAAGAGTCAATCTTAGATTTTTTGTCTATTTTTGATGCCTTTGAATATCAATTAGAGAATATATCTCATTGCTTTTTTCACATTTTAGATTCTTTCTTTTCTAATGTGCCTTACAAATGAATATTTTTTTTTGAAAATTTCCACACTATGGACACTGTAATCCCGTTATCCTTAGTAAGGTGTTAATCCATTTTTATGAAACCACACAGATTCTGGGTCCATAAATTTTTGTGTCTCAAATTAGCTGTTACCCTAGAAAATAAAGTCCCAGGCTCCTGGTATCCTAAACTTAGATTTAAAGAAATTTATTTTCAATTACCTATTTGAGGCCTCTAACTGGATCCATTTCAGCTAGTTATCAGGTCCAATCCAATCTTGGACCCAGTTCATTAAAATAATTGCTCAAATAAACTTCAATAATTCAAAACACAAATTTGTAGAGTTCAAATCTTACAGGGAACTCACTGACAACCTCTAGTTGCTCCAAGAGAACAATAGGCACAATAGATCCTGGGAATCACCTTTGCTTGGTCACTCAGTGCTCCTAGGGTCACCAGAGGTCTTCTTTGAATCCCTCTTTTGATACTAAACCATTAAAAAGAAAAACTTTAGTCAACTTAAATATAGTAGAATTTATTTAAGGAAATAATTCATGAATTGGGCAGCACCCTGAACCACTGGAGTTGTAGAGAGCTCCACCCCAACAGCATGAGTATCGAATTTTAGAGGCCAGACAAAAAGAATCAAAGTAGAGAAATTACCTATTTGTGCATAGCGTGATAAGGCATCTGCCTTACTTGGGCATAGTGTGATGACTTGGCTGCCTATGACTGGCTGAAACTTGTCTCGCTGTGATTGGCTGGAAAATCAGCTATTTGTTATACTTAAGGTTGCTTTTGGTTAGTTTAAGTACAAAGTTATGTTGCAGTTCACTGTGTGGGGACTCAACATATGGAGCAGCCTTAGGCCAAATTAAACTAATTTCACAGGCTCACCATAAGAAGAGCAACAAGGTAAAGAAGAGAGTAAATTAGGTGCTGTAAATATTGCAATACCAGCATTACCACAATCCCCCCACACAAATTATTGCAGACAAAATAATATTCCCATTGTCATAATAAGGGTTTAGTATGATAGAAAGCAGACACTTCTACCCTTTCCCTCATAAGACACACACACACACACACACCCCTATAAATATACAAGACTCCCTAGGTTCAGGTCATAATTTGGCAAGTGTGAATTTTTGAACCTCTCTCTATTTTTATCTTCACTTTTCCTCTTTCTTTGCTCTGAGAGGCTGCACAGTAATAGAAGTGCTTCACTGCCACAAAGGCAATATGCAGGCCCACACTAAATACTTTAGTAATGCTTTTCCTTTGGTTGCTAAGCTAGAGCTATTGTCACGAAAGCCTGCACATTTATCTCATAGCATTCTTAAAATGCAATTATTATCTTATGTAATTCCAACTCAATTTCTGCTCTGCCAAAAAGTCTATTTTCTCAATATCATAACATGTATCAGATTTAGGAAACTCATTGGCCATTTGAGCCTAAATTATTTAATTCAGGATACCAATTTCATAACTATAGTAAGTTATATTCTTGGACATATGAATCATTTGTGCTGGCTTAAAATATATATATTTTCCTTGTAGGTGAATTACATGGGAAGCCAAGTTATAAAAAGTTTTCTCAGTGAGAATAGAGTAAGAAGAGCTGAAGTTACAAGAGAAGGGGATTAAATGCTAACTAAAGTGAAAATGGTGTCCTGATGCTTTCATATCCAAAATAAATTTACTGCTACCAGGTAGGTCTAGCATTTACATAAACATGCATACATTTCTACTTAGGAAATGGTTTTCCCCCATAAATTGTCTGCCAGGCATGATTAGTCTTTGTCTCATATGGCTTTTCTTCTTCTACAATTTCACCTGTAAGTGTTCACTTTTTTATTAACATTGTCTTGCTTTAGCTGTATTGCTACAGAACAGCAATACAGTAGGCAGTGTTTGGAATATGGGCATTGATGTCACACTGCGTGGAGTCTGATGGCCTGTGGGCTAGTTGGGACCTATTCTTATGAGTCGTGTAACCTTGAGCAAGTTACTTAACTTATCTATGTTTTGGTTTCCTATACATAAAATGGAAGTAGCAACAGCTAATTTCCAAATTCATAATACATGCCTGGCACAATTACTTAATATATGTAAATGGCAATATTTATTTTCATTCTGATTTTATTCACCTATTTGTCACCAGAAATAATTTTTATTTACTTAATGCACTTGTGTACATCTTACTTGATTAAAGATGTATGATCTGTATACTTTATATTTCAAAGGAAAAGGGGATACTGTAATCAGTGGTGAACATGAGTTGAAAGTTGATGTCAAATCATGTTCAATGATGTGATGATGGGATGATGTGATGGTGCCACATGTGCACTAAGGATATAAGGGAACTTGTTGTGAGACTGATGATAATGGAACAGATGAGTCAGCAGAAGAAGAGCAGACAGGAAAAGAAAGCAACTGAGATGATTCACATGTACATCATTCCAGCTCCCTCTTCCCCAAATCTGCCTGCTGAATTTGCATAATCTGCTTGCTAAATTTGCATCGGACTTGTTTTTAACCGTGAAATAAAATATTATTTTTTCTGAGCTATATTGAGTTGTTTTCTCTTACTTGCAAATGATAATTTTGACCAGAACAGAGAAATGTTTTTGATGATTTATTTCTCGATGTGTGTGTGTGTTGGCAGATAGGCTACACATATCAGATGCTGTATTCAATTGCCACCTACAATATGATCAATCAACAGAATGCATCATATGCTCAAGTGGTGAAATACACTAGTTCAAAGGGCAAAGCATATAATCTTTCAAATTTTATTTGCAAATTATGGAAAGGATGACTCAGTTATCAAAAAAAAGCAGACTCAGGAAAGAATATTGATTTTATTGCTTTGGCTTCCTGTTGATGTAGCAGGCAGAAAGGAAATTTAGTTCTTCTTTCTTTTCTCTTTTAGCATTGTTTTAAATATATGTCATAGATAGACAGATGATAGATAGATAGATAGATAGATAGATAGATAGATAGATAGATAGATTTTAAGTTTCCTTCCAACACCATGCTTGAGACTTTATTTCACTGGGAAAAATTATAGTTCCAAAAAAAAACTTCAGAGATTTTCAATTCTGATAATGTGGCAGAGAGAGATAAGTTAGAGTTCTTACTGCCATGAATGCACAGAAGTTTTAAGTAGAATTAAATTTTAAAATAGTTAAAATTATGTAGCTAGGGTCACTAGAATAAGACAGCTATACATATTGGACAAAAGAAGAAAGCGAAGCTAGAGTGATAAGAGTAAGAAGGGAGGCAGAGAATGTGCAACCAACCCGTGCAAGAGCTGTAGAGCCATAGTCATGTAGTTCCATGCAAAACTGGGGATTGGAAGGAAACATTGTTTGGGATAGGGACGTGAAAGATTATAGCTGTCACACTAGAGATGTGTATAAAAAGAAGAGTGTATGTTTGACATGCCATCTGAGGACCATGAAAAATGAGTTATCAATTTGTTCAGGAGAGAGGGGCCAAGATTTCAGCTAAAGAGGCAATGACAGCAACAGAAGCACGGAGCAGGAGTGATCCCCATTATGAGGTAACAAGTGCAAAATCATTAAAATAGCAGCGAACCTCAGAGCCATGAGCAAACCACAAAGTTGTGAGTGAGGTCACAAGGTGGTGATGACTTACTAGCCACTTCAAAAGAGAACATAATGGCCATCAAGCAGAACACAAAAGCCACAGCAGACTCTGCAGGGGACGTGGGAGACCTGTGGGCTGGGTGTCCAAAAGTAGAATGTCCATGCATGAAAGACAAATTGTTCAATAACTTTCACCCACATTGTTTTATTACATTTCTACAAATAACTATGAAAGTTGGGGAGATACTTGAAAAACAGTTAATGAAGTTGTCTAAATGAAAACTAGAGATTCAGGGTGAACTGCCAAGAAATCATTATGAAACTTAACAGTCTTGAAAAATACCAAGCCTTGAATGATAGCATACAGATTATCTTTAATTTTTTTAAGCCATGCTAGTGAAATTTTTTCAGCTATACTCCTCCTCAATAATCAATAGATTAAATTACCTTCTAAGATTTACTGAATCAAACTATGTACCACACAGGTAAACTATAATTATAAAGGAATAACTCATTCAAACTCTAAAGAGCTTTAAATATACAATCTCACAGTTTCCTGTTTTAAGAAAGCCCACCAATCCACCAGGAAATTGGTATTTCTAATGTTTTCCATCTTTTTGGTACATATTTCTTCAAATAAGTGTAACATATTTATCGGAATTTTTCTTGAAAACTATAGAAGGGTATTCTTGAAGTAATTTTCAGATTATTATATATGATCCAAGTAAACATAGGGCTGGTAAAGTAGTGCTGATAAAAAATTAATGATTAATTTAGCAGAACATTACCAAACTTGTGACTGAGAACATCAAGGTTGTAAGAGGTTGTAAGGTGTGACTGGTAGCCTTAAGATTATGGGTAAAATAGTAACTCTTTATTTTTTATATTTTTAACTCTAAACTTATATCTAAACCTAAATTTAAATCACTCAGTTTTATTTATACTGGTTGTAACTCTTTTCTAACACATATTATTGTTAAACATTTTATTTTGTATCTTGCGGGAGGGAAAAGCCTAAGAGAGCTGCATCCTTCCCTAATTGATTTTTTTTTCTCTGAGCTGTTACTCACTTCACTGATTGAAAGTGAAACTAACTGCAGAATGTCAGTTTTTTAAAAACTGCATAACCAAAATTCGTGCTCATATTTCTGCTTTCATCCCAACTTCCACCATAACAAAAACATACATTGAAAATGAATGAAAGAACAATTATCACTGCAACAATGCACTTCTAACATGTTCTAGTCACTACATTCTGGGGGTATCTTCTTTATATACATACTGGTGAGAGGACCAATAGCACAACTGTGATAGTGTAAGTACCTGCTTAGATGATGTGCTCTAGGGCCTCACTACGTAAAGTGTGTTTCAGAGACCAGGAGCATTTCTACTACAAGGTTGCTTGTTTAAAAAAAAAAAAAAAAAAAAAAAAAAGTTTATCCTTGCCCTGCTCCAGATTTATTGAACTGGAATCTGCATTTTAACAAGAACCCAGGTGATTTATGTGGACATCGCAGTTCAGCAAACACTATTTTAGTGACATCAAAACTGCATCCTTTCACTAATCGGTCTTTCTCTCTTCTTTCCTCCTTATCTTTTCTTCTCTTTTCTTCTCTCTCCTCTCTATTTTCTTTCTCAAGTGTTTATTCTTGTAATTTTTCTGTTTAGTGTTTACTCATTTCTCAGCTAACCAGAAATATTCCCCATGAGAGTTTCTGTTTCTTCTTCTGTGTCAGATGGTAACATAGTTGGGGGATGCAAATGTACCTTAAAGTGCACATTTATCATGAGATAAAAGAAAAACCCATGGCTCTAAACTCCCACACAGCTCAGTATATCCTATTAGAGAATTGTTCCTTCAGAAGGCACAGAGAGTCCAACTCAAGGCTGACCGGAAAATGGGAAGAAACATCAGATACATATCAATGATTAATGATCAGATAATAGGTCAGAACACTGGGACAGGCACTCCTCAATTGTGGTCAGATGTGAGAGACAAAAGTTTGGGCAGGTTCACAGTGAGAACCCAACAAACCCATGGGGACAGTTAAGAGCAAAGGGAGAAATGGATAATCAGCTCAGAGAAACAACTTATCTGAGCTACCATCTTTTCTCTCATAGAACACTGCAGCAGTCTCCAAAATTACCTCCCTTCCTGACTACTTCTACTCCCCTCCTGATGGTTCTAGAATTTGTAACACTCAAATGGCATCCACCAAACTTATAATAAAATCCATCACTTCATCATGGAGTGAAATGCCCTGTGGGATTCGTTCCCTGACCTCACCCCTACCACTTGCCTCTTTGCCCACTAAACATTATCTCATTGGCCTGATTTTTGTTCTTCACACACATTACGCTTTCAGAAACATTCAAATTGGTCTCTTTGCATGAGACACTCTTTGTTGGACACCTTCTTCTTAGGATGGTAGAAATTATCTTTGATCACTTATGATAACGCCTTTCTTGATAATCACTCTCGTTCCTAACACACTGTTGAATTTTATGCAGAGTAATTTATATCTGAAATAACTAATTTACTTGATTATTATATGACTCATTTCACTTGTGGTAAACCCTACAAGGGCTATGACCATGTCTTTCTTGCTTACTGCTCTATTCTAGAGTGTTAAGTTGTGCCTACATAGAGTAAGAACTCAGTATTTTTAAAAATTATTAATGATTGCCTTTTTATCAGGTTCATGCATAATCTTATTTAATATGCAATACAACCCAGTTTGATGTTACAATCACCATTTTATAGATGAGAAATAGGACTTTAAAAGATCACTTAGATAGTAAAAACATGCCTGAAATTCAAATCCAGACCTTTCTAATGTCAAAGAAAAGGCTCATTCTATATTCTAAACAGTTCATTTAGTCAAAAGGTACCAGATAAAGGTGACTTATTAAGGGTATAGATGCTCATAAGTAGGGAATTGTATTAAAGAGTCCTTGGAAATACTTTATAAATCTTGTTCTTTCATTTCTGAGAGTCTGTGGACCACTTTCAAAGTGACACAAGCATGCAATTGAAGGCTCTGTTCTTTACTTTTAGCTCTTAAAAGTAAATTCTTACTAATAGGACCTCATATTAGAGGCTATTTTCTCAGATGTCATATGGCTTGTGGTCATTTTTAACAATGTAAGGTCCTCATATTATGGAGAAGTGAAGAAAAATTATGCTTCACATGTGGCATCAGCAAGGGACATATTTCTGTAAGGATTCTGGATAATATAGACAAGCATTTTCAGATATTTTTAACCATTTTAGTTGTTTTATTCCTGCTCTTTTTTTGCTTTATTTTTCCAACTGTAAGTATAACATACATTATTGTATACACACACACATTCACATAATTTCTTTCATAAGTAGTTTTCTGACTCACAAAGCATAAGGAAATATCAAAGGAAGAAAGTTTCTGATAGAACTCTGGCTTAAGGCTACTGGAGCTATTAGTAGAGTCAAATGTAGAGGGGAAGAATTTAAAGGGAAGAAGCATTAGTTAAGGTACCAACTACTTACCTTACAAAATTTACTCTTCATCTCTTCTAGATGACTAATTTTATTCCCAGTACCCCCAAGAAAGCTGATGCTTAGAAAGGATATGTACTTTGCCCAATGCACACAGTCAGAGAGGAGTGAAAAGGACACTTTTACTTTTTTTAGTCACTCAGGTGGTCTGTCCACAATCACATGTTATATTCACGTTCTCTGGAGCTTGGTGGGATGAAGAAAATGCCACAGTCTGCATTCCAGGCATCACTTAATTTTAGAGGAAGGGAAGCGAAGAGACTTAAGTGGAAGAAATGATGTAGATGAATTCATGCCCAACAAAAGTAGAATGTGACTAAATCTGTGCTATTAGACTTGTGTAAATATCTGAATGATGGAGGTGGGGGCATTTATTTTAAAATGCAGTTTTCTAGACCACCCTCCCGAATAACATAATGACACCATTCAGGGGTGTTGCTCAGGGTGTGTATTTTTTTAATCATTCCAAGTGATTTTAAAAATTGTCAAGTTCAGAGAAACACGGATTTAATTAATCTCTCTGCCATTTCCAGGCATGAATTCATCTTTCATTTTTAGTTTCCATCAGTCATCTACCATTTAGCAAAGTTTAAATAGCTGTAAGCTTTGCTATAAACAGGTATATAAAGACATTATAGAAGCTCATTATTGCCTTTCAGAAATTTATTCATGCACAAATTCACTGATTCTAGTGTGTTCAATAAGAATATGGATTCAAGAATCAGATTGCTTTGGAGTCTAATGTCAGCAATGGTCATTACTAGTACAGTGACTTTGAACAAGTAATTAAATGAATGCCTCTAAGTTTCTTTTTTTCTTTTTTGAGATGGAGTCTCGCTCTGTCGCCCAGGCTGGAGTACAGTGGCATGATCTTGGCTCACCGCAACCTCTCTCGGCCTCCAAAAATGTTGGGATTACAGTCTTGAGCCAACACATCTAGCTGCCTCTAAGTTTCAATGACACCACTGCACAATGATGACAGTAAAATTAGTACCTGAATCATAAGGTTGCTGTTATGTCTAAGATAATAGTTGTAAAATGTTAAAGCAGTAACCAATATTTAGCTAATGCTAATTAAATATTCATTATTCCCTATTGGGAATCTAGCAAGAACCAAGCTTTGTGCTAAATAAAAAATACAAAAAGAGAAAAGGTGGTTATAAAGATTATCCTGTGGCTACAGTTTACATGCTCTTTTTGGATATTTATCTTATCATTCCCCCTTATACAAACCATATTTAAAGCAGTAAATTACAATTACTTTTTCAAACTTTGGAAAGCTGAGCATAAGTTCCCCCTCATTAACTTCTATACACCCCGAAAAAGGGAAAGGAATAGATAACACCACATTATTAATTAGTCTCTGATCCCTTAGGATTAGAAACTGAATTAAATATTCTGAAATTCATTTTCTCTAAAGTGTCACTTTCTTTGTTAAAAAACTTTTGTTTTAAGTTCAGGAGTACAAGTGCAGGTTTACCCCTTCTGAAGGAAAGGAAAGATTGCAGTTTAGTGAGATTTAAATAACATGGATTATATGAGCAAATTAGTCTTCATCTGGGTAAAATTTGAATTGACACACAAAAGTAGATCATATGCAAAACATATTAAATAAATATCTAATTACTATTGTGAATCTATGAGCTATAACTTTAAAGCTCAGAAGTAGGAAGAAGAGGCAAATAATAATAATAATAATAATTGTTATTATAATGTGCACCAGAATAATCAACATTCGATTTTTAAATTTAAATTTAAATCTATAATGATATTAATTTCCTTAGTTTGATATTACTTACTGAGTACATAATACCAGAATGTAATCATATTGTAACAGTTACAGAATGCCATCTTTCCTGAACTACCAACTTCAGTGATAGCCTAACCAATGCAGACATTAGGAAGAGGTAATAAATAATAGCATGTGATGTACATTTTTATTAGAAAGCATTGTTTAAGTTTCTACTAAGCAGTGGTTACTGGAGACAACTTCGAATAAGTATTTTTGAAATCACTGTATAAATAGTTAAAACTACAATGGCCTTTGCCTACTTTGTTATAGTTTTCTTTTATATTATCTTTCTCACCATATATTAATCTGTACACTTAAAGCTTCATGTCTTTATCCTTCCTTCCTCTTTCTTACCACCCACCCTTCACACTGCAGATTTAAAGCCCTGAGCTTCAGGATATTTTTTAAGTCATGGGAGACGGACATCTTCTTTCACACTGGAATAGATAATTACTGGAATGACATAACCGAAACATAGCCATAGTACTAAGGTTTTATTATTGTTATTATTATTATTATTAGGCATCCAAATTTGATTCTGCAATAACAGTGTTGTATGACTGTGGGAAAATCACTCATGATCAATATTTTCATGTGTAACTTCTTTTAAAAAATGATTCATGTTTAATAACATAAAACAAGAAATGCATTTGATAAGCTGTAAAATTTATCACCAAAATCAGGATGAAACACATAAGCTCACAGAAGCTGAACGATATTTTTTCACCAGATCATACATTACAGTGCTTATTGTTAAAGCTGATGTAAAATTCAAGGTTTATGTTATTGCCTTCAATGATCATTTATGGCTTAGTATAGAGAAAGAGCAACCAGTCAGGCTAGAGTTTCATATGAGAAATTGTTTTTTACTTGTCCTAAGTGAGAATACAGAACATGCAATAGTTCTTTCCATTACTTGGAGTGTCAGGGAAGATTCAACCAAGATTAGAAAAGGTATCTGTTGGGATAAACAGGAAGCTGAGGAGCTAGTATTCTCCAAGGTTGTTCTAGATTCTCTTAAAAATGGAAACTCCCACCAGTGGTTTCTCTTCAAACTTTCTACATTCAGTAGTGTCCCTCAGCTGTAAAAATAAAAGGTGAGGCAATAGAATACCACTTAGCTATGAAAAAGAATAAAATTTTGTTATTGGCATCAACAAGGATGGAACTAGAGGACATTATGTTAAGTGGAATAAGCCACAGAAAGACAAATATTGCACACCCTCACTCATATGTGAGAACTTAAAAAAAGTTAAACCAGATGCTGGAAAGGACAGTAAGGAGGTGGGGAATAAAGGAATGACTAGTAAGTACAAAAATACGGTTAGATAGAAGGAATAACAGCTAGTGTTTGGTAGCACAATAAAGTTACTATAGTTAACAATAATTTACCATATATTTCAAAATAACGAAAAGAGTAGAATTGGAATGTTACTGACACACAAAAAAAGATCAGTGGTTGAGGCGATGGATACCCCAATTACCATGATTTGATCATCACACATGGTATGCTTGTATGAAGGTAGCACATGTACATCATCAATATGTACAACTGCTATGTATTCATAATAATTGAAAATTAAAAATAAATGAATACAGAGAGAGGACAAATAAATTATAATATTCCTTTGTCTTAGAAACCACATATTTCCATTTTATATAAGTTTCCTTGGAACTCTAAGACAACTATCCCAAGTGATTTAGGATATGTAGTAATAATGGTTAAGCATGTGGGCTCTGAAAATGTAATGTGTTTAATTCCAGTTTCACCACTTACCAGCCAGCTGATTGACTTTGGGTAAATAACTTAAATATCTTTGTGTCAGTTTCTTTGTATGTGAAAATGGGCTAAACATTATACCTATGTCTTAGGGCTTTCATGAGTTTAAACATATTAGCACATGTAAATTATATAAACTAGTGCCTGCAGGCAATACGCATTTAATAGTTGTTATAAGGTACAGCAGAATCAGGCATGACAGAAGCTTAGTCTTTCAGATTCATGGATTCTAAATATATGAACTCTCCACACTGGAGCTTACGTAAGAGCTTTTGGGGGGGAAATAAGTAAAAGTTGTGGCAGAAAATCCAGCTACTAGCATCTGCCTATGCCATCTTGTGTTTTCTTGGTAATTCTTATTAGCTTCATCTGTAAAATAAATGTTGTATGATTCTTTCAGATTTGAAAATTTCTCAAAATGGCAATCAATGTCACTGTTATATAGAATTAGTCACGTAACAGATTTTTTTTACTTTAAAGTTTTGTGGCCATCAGTATAAAATAGGCCATTGAAATATACTGTGTTTTGTGTTTGGGGGTGGGGAGGAGTTACAATAACGCAGTGAGTGATAGTGAAGAGCAAAGAATGGGAATGACGTTATGGTTTTGCTCTGCAAAGAAACCATATGTTGTTTTAGGCTGTTATTCCTAAAATGTGGAAGCTGAGACCCAGTGGCTGACTGACAAATCAATACTTTATTGGTATTGACTTAAAGAAAACATCAAAATTTTGATTAGCAACTCTTGTAAGAGAATAGCATTGCATTTGGTATATTCTTCTGATCGTCTCTCTTCTCAGCATCATCCACCTCTTGGCCTAGAAAAGTTCCCCTCATAGGCAATTCTCAGCTGAACATCCGTAAAGCCTAACCACCCTCTCTTTTACAAAGAACTTACCTCTCCAAAAATCCTTCCCTGTAGCTCTAAACTATACAATTACCGCCTATGATTATCTAACATTGTAAGAAGAAAGATAAAACTTTTAAAAAAAATCTCAAACTCCTAAATTCTGATTCAATTAAGTAGAAATATGAAGGCTCATCCACCTTACTATTTAATTCACACATTTCAAGTCAATTCTCTATTCTTAAAAATTTTCTCTGCACCTCCTCTTTTTTCCCTTAATCACAACACCAATCTCATTCTCACCCAACTTTCTTTATTTTTGTCTCTGTCTTTCTCTCTTAAAAAATCACAATCCGTTAATCACAACCCCAATCTCATTCTCACTCAACTGTCTCTATTTTTGTCTCTTTCTCCATAAAAAACAAAAAGAAACAAATAAAATGATTTTGTAAATAGAAATATAGAATCTGGATTTCTTCCCAATTACACCATAAGATGCCCATTGTAAGCAATAAATAACTCAAATAACTTGCTTTCTGTGTATCTTGTTTGATTCTACTTCCTGGGAGAAATGAGACCCTTACCTTTGTTCAGTGTGATTCAGACATAATTTGACCCAACTTCACCTTTAAACAGATAGGGGAAAATATGCAATTTATGAGTTTAGTTGATGGGCCAGCTCAATAGAAGTGGCTTATTTTATACTGATAAATTGGATATGGTAGCACTCAAGCAAAAATGGGCCCTATTGTCCAAGGTCATTTTCTTACACATGCAATCACTATGATACTGCCCGCTTTTTAAAATTTGCCATTGCTATCTTTCTCTGCTTATATACAATTAGTCTTATTAAATCTCCAATAGTTCAAAGGGCTCTTTTTAGCATTTTATAGGGAGAAAATATTAAGAAAATAGATTTTTCATGGTCTGGCTATAAATACATAGGTACCTTTTGAGTGAGGAATGAAGTACACAAAAGACAAGAGGACTGGACTGCTGCTTTTTAAACTCAGATTACAGAATATATTTCTAATTTCTTTCCCTCAATGACAGAAGGAGTTAGAATATAAATTAAATACAAATATAAATAAAAATAATGATCTCATCTAATGATAATATAATATCATTAAGTTGTAAGGATATATCTTTTCGGATTTAAAAACCCAGCTCTAGATTTATGAAAGTGGACCACATTGTTTAAATTCATTTATCAATTACTTATTAATTATTTTTTACATGTTTTCTACTTGATCCTTGCTATGAAAACTCCGAATATGTTTGGTCCTACCAATCTGGACTTCAAGAAGAGAATCCTAAGGCTTAGATAGATGAATATTTATTCCAAATATATAGATGGTAAGCTGAGAACCAGACCCCAAGATTGGCTTTCCCTACCCAAATCTAGTGCTCTTTAGATTCATAACACACTGCTCTCTCCTATGAATAAGATAATTTCATGACTGAGTCATCATTACATGGCACGTAAATAATGATACTGATTATTCTTATAGTCCAACTATGATAATTGCTAGTATAACAGTATTAAAACAGTGATATAGAAATATTTTCTATTTCTAGAAAAATTGAATCACAGAAACAGTGTATGGTTCAGGCCATGTGTACAGAGAATAACTACACATGATGCAAACCCAACATACAGTTGAGAGAATGAGGAGGGTGGAGGCTGAGAGAATGAGCTCTGTCATCATATAGCATTTTATAGGGAGAAAATATTAAGAAAATAGATTTTTTATGGTCTGGCTATAAATACATAGGTACCTTTTGAGTGAGGAATGAAGTACACAAAAGACAAGAGGACTGGACTGCTGCTTTTTAAACTCAGATTACAGAATATATTTCTAATTTCTTTCTCTATAAAATACTCTGTCATGGAGTAGAGATAATTAATCTCTACTCCACCAATGACTACATGTATAATTTGTGAGCCATTACATAGTCTGCCTGCGTCACAGTTTTCTCAATTGAAAATTAAGAAGTTCCTATGTTATAGAATTTGTCGTGAGAATTAATCCTTATGAGGTACTTAGAACAGCCCCTGGTATGTAATAAATACTCAAAAAAGCATGTAGTTGAAAATGTAAATTATGTTGGTTATATGCTTTCAATTAATTAGTGACCAAGAATACTTTAACCCCATTGTTTACTTACAAAAATGAAATGAATTCATGTTTGGCTCACCGAGGTTGTAACAGCACTAAACTCTCTACTATACTTGTTTGCTGTTTCACAATACTTACATGAATATGCACTCAATCTGGAAAGGCAGCATTAATCAGAACTGTAATCACGCCAAGAAGGCTATAAAAACAAGAGCCCATATTTCTTTTACCGAAGACTAGCACAATTCTGAGACATTTTGAGATCTGTCTCAACTTTACTCAAGTGTAACTGCATCAACAATGAAGATACTTTGTATTTTTCTGACCTTTGTCTTCACTGTGTCTTGTGGTCCATCAGGTAATATTTGTTATTATAGAAAAGATGTGAAAGGCAAAATATTCTTATAAATGCTTTACTCTGAAATAATAAAAACAAATAAATTATTGTTAGGAGATTTCATATGAACTCCTTATAAGGTAATTTACTCTATTTTTTCATGGAGGAAGAAATGAGTAGAACTGGTAGTTGAGAAAATAATTTTAAAAATTTCCTGAGATGTAGAATTAAATTTATTTATTTTGTTGTTTTGTGTGATGACACTATAATTTTTTAGATACTTCCCACTGCCTTCTGTTTCAAAATTAATTTTACCAACTGCTATTGTAGCTACCGTCAAAATTAAGCTTTTTACAGCCAACCTAATGATTGCTAGGGGTAGAGAGAAAAGGGGTTGCAGGTGGATGATTATTTAGAACACAGAACATGTGGACTATTTCTTCCATGTCTTTTTCTCTTTACTCTTGAGGATGCATACACAAATTAGATATTTAAAAATATTCTGTTTATAAAATGATAATTTAAAAAGCTGGTGACAAAAGCAATATTGTTAGATAAATAAGTATATTATACCAGCTGAGAGAGGGAAAAATTTCAATAGAGTTGCTTGGGCGTGATTTCAGAAACAAAATGGTTCAACTCTACATTTTAAAGAGTTTACTTTATTCATCTCTGTATCTAAGGATATTAAATCTGGACTTATGTTCATAGCTGCTTTTTCCTAGTTCCACAGAAAAAAACAAGAGAAATTGCAGAGAGAAAAAGAGAATGTCAACTTGTTCGTGGTGCTTGCAAGCCGGAATGCAACAGCTGGGAATACGTATATTATTACTGCGATGTTAACCCCTGCTGTGTGGTACGGGAATACCAAAAGCCAATCATTAACAAAATCATTACTACACTCCATCAAAAATAAATTATAATTATAAACCACTGTATAACAATGTTACTAATAAAAATGAATTTTTGCTACTTATCAATCTATATTTAAGTTGTTGATCTCTGGCCTTCTGGATTACACAATTACATCATGGCTAGTGAGTTCAATGTTGGCTTAGTACAAGAGAAATAAAGAAAAAAAGAGTGGTAGCATCTTTTTCACTAAATTGGCAGAAGTTTATCTCCAGCCATGAGACAGAGGACTTTTGATTCTTTTTCTCTTCATCTGTGACCTATTTATTTGCCTGGTACAGAAATATTTATTTTCATATGATCTTTGAGATACTAAACATAAATTATGGTTTATGTGCCTTCTCTTAGTTTCCATATAAATGTGTTTGTTTCTTGGACACAAAGTTATATAGATGCTAATCACATAATAACAGAAGATTGATAAAAATAATTTTAAGAAAGAGCTAATCAAACTGAAAAGGGAGTAAAATGATATATATTAACACCTTACCCCTGTAAAAATACATCAAAAGAGAAAAACAGCGGGAGGAAAAACACTAAACCCTAAGAGTAGTTATGTTGGAGAGATGGGTTCATGGCTGATTTATTTACTTCTTTATAATATTATATTATTCTATATATATATACTTATAATTTTGTGATCAGGATAAAAGCAAATTAAAAACTTCTTAACAGCTTTTTAAATTTTAAAATAATACGAAAATTTAGAACAATATAGAAATGTTCAAAGATAAAAAAGAAAAGTCACTTCTAATTCTAACATCCAAAGCTGACTATTACAATCAATCTTAAACATAGGCTGCCAATCCAAGGGTCTTCTCTCTTGGTCCTCAAGAATTTTGTTTAACTTCTTTCATCTTATACTTCAATATTTAATGCTTCTGTTTTTGTCCTTGTCTTCAATGAATTCATTGGATTTCCAAGTTTCCATATTCTACATTAATTTCTATTATACTATTAAAATAACTTTAACATAAACTTTCTTATTAATTATAAAGCATCAGTAAAACCTGGCATTCAGAATTTGAAGTATCCACCGAATGTATTTCTTACTTAAACCTATAACAACAATTTGGACAGTATAAAAATTTAGTGCAGAGTTCTGACTTAGAAGAAATCAAAGAGTTTCAGTGAATTTTAGGTTTAAGAGAAATGGATAACTTGCAGTTTTCTTATTTGAAATATTTGCCTAACTATGTGATCACTCAATAAAAAATATAGTCAGAGGAGCAAACTTGGAAAGGAACACTTAAAGTTTACAGTTTTCTGCTATATTCATGTGTGAAGCTCAAGAAAGAAAAATGTGCTTCCAATATAGATTTGTCGAGACATTAACCAAAGCAATGAGATAAAATCACCCAATGAAAGGCTACAGACCAAGGTGGAAAAGTATGAAATCCCAAGAAATAGGATTTAAATAATTCTATGTGAAGAACTGGAACCCACAAAGGAGGATAAGAAGGAGTTAGCCAATATGAAATCACTCCTAGGCTGTATCTCTCAGGTGAGTTTTCAGACATAAAGAAAATAGGCAACCTCATACTCCATTATATTCTATGTTAATTTTTTGTCACACACAATTCATGAGCATAATAAAATGTTGTGTTTTTCTTCTACTTTAAGCCAAAAAGTTTTAAAGTAGTTTATTGCACAAGAATATAAATCAGAACAGAGCTTAACTCTCAAACTACAGAAATTTTTGTTAAGTAGCAATAAGCAAAAAATTATGGGTAGGACTTCCAGAAAAATGGCATAAAAAATTCAGAAAATCTGCTACTCCATAAAAGGAAGAAAAACATTGTCATAAAATTGTCTAAATACACTTTATAAAGAACTCTGCAAATTAACTAGACTTGCAAAAAAATCCAAGGAGTCTTTGTTTATTCAAGAAAGATTACTGAATCTCCACAGTTCTTCCCTCATGAGGTTTTTAGCTTTTTAAAATACAATCACAATCTAATTGAATAATTAAAATCTTGTGGAGAGAGCTAAGATTTCTGGTATAGAAACTTCTGCCTCTGGAAAAATAGCAAGGTTTCTTCTTCAAGATATAGGGAGTCATAAGGCATTCTACTTGTAGTAAGGAAGCCCATTCAGCCCACATTCACAGACTTTACCATGAAAATTCCATTGCAGAAAGGAAAAGATATGCATGACAACCAAGGAAATCCTACAATGTATTCAGTTCTTCATCCAACATATGAGTAAAATCAGCAGCATGAATATCTAAGATCACAATGACAAACAGAATGCTAGACTCTGAGAAAACAGATCAAGGAAAAGAATATAATGTAACAAAAAACCAACAAAATCTCTCTAAAATGTATTTACAGAGGTATTCAAGAAGCCTTTACATCTATAATACAGGACTATAATTCTATGACATAAGAATAATCAAAGAACAGAAAATGGCACTTATATTCCTTTTTTAGCAAAGGAAAAAAATTTTGCTTAAAAAATTGCAAAAGTTAAATATAAAAGTAAAAGATTTATTTAAAATCAAAAAATAAAAAATATATATAAAAGTAGGAGAGAGAATTATAGAGAAATAGCTAAATGTTTGACTTAAAAACATCCCCAAAAGAGAGAAAATAAACAAACAAATAAGGAGGGAAGAACTTATCTGAGGAAAAAAAATATAGAAAGAGAAGAAAATTTCCCAGATCCGAGGAAAGATACAAGCTCACCAATACCAGAAAGATAACTTATTCATAAGAAATGTGTGAATCATAAAGTTTGGGAGACTGAATCAGAAAACCAATGTCCTAATGACATCAAGAGAGAAAAAAATTAAAACATTTAAAAGGAGCTATCCCAGCATTAGAGTTTTCATCAGGAAGACTGGATGCCGGATGTTAGTAGAGTAACAGCTTCAAAGTTCTGAAGGAACATGATTTTGAACCTAGACTTAACATCCAAATAACTAAATGTGAGGGCAGAATAAAAATATTGTTTAGAAAGGAAATTCTAATTTAAAAAAATCTTTTCTGAAAACAATTCTGGCAGGAGAAAAACAAGAACAACAACAAAAAAAGACACAAGATCTAGATCACAGTAAATTAAACTCAGGAGGGCAGGTTTAGAAAAATCTTAGAATGAAGCAGTCTCAGGAATCACCTATGCTACTCAGATAAATTTGACGATAGGGAATGCCTATTATTTATATCTTGTCAGTATATACAAAGAAAACTGCAGGAAGAAGTACTTTCCAATAATGACATAACCAAATATAAAACAATTAAAATAAAACACAAAAAAAACTTAAGAAAAAAGAAAGCAGAAAGAAGAAAAGAAAGATATAAAAGAAATTATTGGTAATAATGTTAATAATAATGTCAATTTGACTTTGAAATCAAGAGCATTTCTCTTTGATTAACCCAAGTGTTGTGATATTGGGCACATAGATAAAGGCAATATAATTAATAATACTTATTGTATTGCAGTCTAAAAATAAAGTATATGTTTTAATTCTAATTATACATAGAATACACATATTATCTTACAGAAGATAAAAGGAAATGTGTAACAAATGAATGAGATGTGAAAAGTGGGGAGAATTGCTGGAGTAACTAGCAAGAGGGCTAATATTTTCATTTTAAATGAGGAAGGCTTAATATTGCAACTACAGTTGATAGGAAAAATATGTGTTTTATTGAAGATAATGTATAACATTTTTAAAAAATTAACATAACTTCAAAATATTTGATAAAGGTAGCCTAGAAAAGAGTGTAAGTAATCTAAATTTATAATTTTCTTAGTAGAAACCAAGAGATGTACTCTGTTTGGTAAGCCAAGATAAGATATAAACTATATCCTTGTTCTTATGTTAGTAATCACTAGAGGGCCTAGTGGGCAGGAAATTATTGCTATTCATCACAGTCTCTTCTCATTATTTATTGTGTGCATGTAATAAAATATTTAAATGTTAAAAAAGTGGAGAATTATTGAGCTTTACTAGGAAAACAAGAGTTTCGTGAATATTTAAGTTCCATCTGAAAAATGTAACAGAAATTAGTGATAAAAGTGAGGCTTAATATTTGGGTCTTGTAAATGAATAATTTGGGGGAAATTAATGGGATAACATGATACAATTAAAATTTTTTGATATGCAGGCATATTGATGAATTGACACACCAGATTAGTGATTACAGTAAGTTTTGAAAAGTAATCAGCAGATTAATGGACAATGTTCAGCTGTTTTATTTCTGAAGTAGTAAATAAGTATTTACCTTAAATTTATTCCATGGATGCCCCTTTGCGTTGATCATTAATTAATTAGCAATGAAAGGAAGATGCCATGTTTACAGCTATCATTCACAGAGGGATTCCTCACAAAAGCTCCATTATTTTCAAGTGTTTTCAATTTGGGTAATTCTGCCCACAGCCATAGTCACTGGAGCAGAGATAGGCACACACAATTAAAACAATTTCCAGATAAAGAGAGTTTCTCTTCCATGAGAAAACTATAAATAGTAAACATCTTTTGGGTTTTGGAAAGTTCTCTAGTCTCTATATTCTGTTACCAAATCTTTCAACAACTTCTTTCTACAGAATGAGGATCTTTTTCTATCTCCATTTTCTGTGTTATGTGACCTTCATTCTACCAGGTAAGATAGATATCTCTGTTATATTTGTGTAAAACTTCTCACTAGAAATAGAAATAATAAATTATTAATTGTAGAATGCAAATTTTTAATGCAATCTTATCAATTAAAGAAGTGTCTTGATTATATTGAATCTTGGTTTCCTCATTGATAATATCATTATACTGGTGTACTTTACCCACCTCATTCTCCAAATATGTAGATGAAATGAGATAATGAAGATAAGATCTTTCAGCTTTTTTGGATTGAGTTTTCTTCTAGATATTTAAATTGTTAAGAAAACTATAATATATTAAATTTATTTATAAGTCTCAGAAGTGAAGGCTTAAAAGTAATTAGACCCTAGAGAAACTGAATGAACTGAGAACAGCAGTGTATATTTCTTGGAATATCAGTAACAGAATCTATAAGATGATCAAATGGATATTAGAAAATATTTTGAACTGAATAGTAATAAAAATGAGATAAATCAAAGTTCATAGTAGGGTTTACAAGGAAATTAATGTAGTTATATCCATATATCTAAAAGGAATTAAAACTAAAAATGTAACTAAAATTTTAACTGATGAAGTTAAAAAAGGAAATCAAATTAAAATGACAGTTACAAGCATGTAATAAGACATAATTAGATATAAGTAGAAAACAGACACTAGAGAAAATAAAAAAGGCCACATTTTGTTTTTTGAAAAGACTAACAAAATTAATAAAGCTTTGACAAAACTGTAAAGAAAAAGTGAAGGCAAAACTAAACTTTATCAGAGTTATTAGCATATATGCTACAGATATCAAAATGATCATGGGAGGATATTGTGAACAAGAAACTTTTGCATCTGTATTAATGAGTAATTTTCTTTCTTGTAATGTCCTGATCAGTTTTAATACCAGGTATTTTAGATCTCATAAAATAAGTTAGAAACATCCTTTTACATTCTATTATCTGGAAAAGTTTGTGTATAATTGGTGTTATTTCTTCTTTAAATGTTTGGAATTCAACAGTGAACCTATCTGGGCTAGGTATTTTCCCTATAGAAGCTTAATTATTATGGATTCTATTCCCTTAATGAATTTAGAAACATTTAGATTTTCTATTTCTTTTTGTTGTTGTTCAGATTCATTAGATGTAATTTTTTCAGAAATTATCTAATACATATAAATTTTTGAATACATCAATGGAGAATAGAGAACCCAGAAACAGATAAAGATGGCACTACAGAACAATGTACTAAATAAGCTTTTCAATAAATAGGGCTGGTTCCATTGCATAGCCATATGAAGAAAAAATGAAACTTGACTATTGCCTCTTACCACATCCAAAATCTCATTCCAAATAGCCTGAGATGCAAGCATGGAAAAAGGCAAAACAATAAAGCATACAAGTTAATGTAAAAGAATTTACTAACAATTTTAACATACAAGTAGTAGTATTTCTTAATCAGTAGAAAAAATAGTATTGACTACATTAAAATTTGGAAACTTTTGTCAGTCAAAAAACATCAACTAAAAAAAGCAAGCTCTATATGGAGAAAAATATGTTCAATACATTTAGCATACAAAAGGAACACAACTGGAATATATAAAGAACATACATAAAACAATATAAAAAAGACAGACTGTCCAATAGAAAACCAAAGATGGATCACTTTCTAAATGATAGATATTTATTAGGTCAGTAAACATAAGAAAACATGTTACCCTTTTTCAGTGATCAGAAAAATTGGCATTTTATTATGAAATATAAAATGGGTTAAGATATATGAGGTGTCATTACATTCGCATCATAATTACTAAATTGAAAATATCAAGCATTTCTTAGGTTTTAGATGCCTGAAACTATTATGCAATGCTTCTGGAAGTTTAAGTTAGCACCAATTATTTGAACATATGTTTGGCACTTATCTATTAATGTTGAAGCTATGTAGACACCTTACCATTGTATTTCACCCTTAGGGATATGCCCAACAAAAATGCCTGAGCATGTGCCCCAAGAGCCAAGTACAAAAGTATTCAAAAATGGGAAACAACCTGAATATTCATCAGCAGATAAGGCTAAAATGTAGTATATGTATGTAACAGTCCACTATATGATAATGAACATGGAAGAATTATAGTTACACAAAATAAGAACAAATCTCAAAATACAATATTGTGAGTGAATAAAATCAGATGTAAAAATATATGTGCTGTACTGTTGCATTCACATAAAGCTTTAAAATGAGCAGCCTTAAACAAAATATAAATCAAGACAATTTTTTTTTTGAAATGAAAGAGTGAAAGGAGTAGTAATTGTGAGGGGGCACAAGTGTGCCGGAAATGTTCTATTTCTTGACTTGGGTAGTGTTTATATAGGTCTCTAATGTTTAATAACACTCTTAGCTGAGCATTTATTTTTGGGTACTCTTCTGCAAGTTTGTTTTATTTTCTTTTTAAAGTTTATACATAAAGAAATAAAATACAATAAAGCACCTGCTGTTTCTATTATACATTTTTGTAATTTAAGCTGTTTCTGTTTCAAAAATCCATAGCTATATTCATACAATGCAATTGATAGCTGAAAGAGATCTAGAGTTTGTGAGTTTCGCATATAACAACATTAAGCATACAGTGAAAATCATTTAAAGAGGTGAAGAAAATATTTTAATAGTGTGGAATAATTATTTAATCATTTAAAAGAAATGAAGTTAGCTACATATCTGACAAGTACAGTTGATATAAAGAGAAAAATACTATAATAAATAAAATACTATGATGAAAAAATCTATGCAAGAATTTCTTATTTTGAAGGTCGAATAATACATTAAAATAGATTATTTTTGTACATTTCTGCATACAAAAATACAAAATTGTTTACATTTTTTAAATTGAATATTTATGTATCTTGTAATGAAAGTGTAATTGTTTAAAATCCATAACTAACAATATAAAAAACAACAACTAAGGAAGACCAATTGGTGACAAATATGACAGATAAAAGTTACTATCTACAATATATTTTTAAAATTCTTATGAACTTATTAATTTTAAAAAATTCCAGTTATATAATCAACAAAGCATGTAAAAAATTTTATAAAAAGAAGGAAAAGTATTCAACATAAATAAAGGCATAAAAATTAAAATTGCAATGGGGCAAAAATTGCATAAATTTTTGTGGCAGTACCAAAACTCTAAAATTAAACTTTTTTACAACTGTCATAAGGATATATCATATAAGTATTAAAATATGTAAACCACATTGTTTATCATAATCCTAAAATATTAAAAACTTTAGATATGACATGATTGTCCAAAAATAGCTGAAAGATT
Organism: Pongo abelii; assembly: GCF_028885655.2. NCBI lineage: Eukaryota > Metazoa > Chordata > Mammalia > Primates > Hominidae > Pongo > Pongo abelii. The sequence goes on along the minus strand of NC_071990.2, from coordinate 50,382,293 downwards.
ATACACATTGTCATGTAGCTCTACAAATATCTTGAATTCTTTTTGAGAATAATATGTGTCATGAAGTTTTTAATCATATATTAATTTTAAAACAAGTTTTAATTTTATATATACATGGGGTATAAGATAGTTGTAGTGGATTTTTTTTTGGTATTTTCTAAACTTGGTACAATGTACACATCATACTCTATGAAATCAGAAGTAATATATGCTTAAATAAAAGATTAGTAATTTCTGTTACTCTTCTTTTACTGTAGCCACATGTACCTTGGTGGATGCTGATCGTTGCACCAAACGTTACGGTCATTGTAAAAGAGACTGTCTCGAGAGTGAAAAGCAAATAGACATATGTTCCTCACCAAGAAAAATTTGCTGCACTGAGAGGTTATATGAAGAAGATGATATGTTTTGAAAAGAAAGGCGTATCTCTGAACAAAGAAGTTACATGTGCACCAGTGCAGAGAGGTGTGGGAATATAATTAGGACTTCTGAAATAAATAATTAAATATATAAGCCAATATTACTATCTTCCTTTGTGAGTGTTAATTTCATATACAATGGAATGAGATAGAAATTCTCTTATTTTTCTGAACTAACAGTTTTGATATAAGCATATCTGGAGCTATGTTTGCTCTAATTTAGGTCTGGTTTTAATCTGTCTTGGGCCACCTAAACTTATACAATTGAATGTTTCCCAATTTAGCCATGATCTCATTAGAAACTTGATTCATGAAAATCAATATTTATGGACTTATCAGTTGTCTAAATATCACCATCAGATTATTGGAGTCAAGACACAAAAAGCCTAAGCAAGAGCTAAAAGTATAAGTTCAGGAGAATACGGATAATCTCACTAGCCCTTCCTCTGTCACCTTGCAAGAACCTCATTCAAAAAGAGATATTAGATCCATTTTTGATTCATTAAGAACTGGGTTTAAATACAATCTAAACATTGATCCATTAAGAACTGATTCATTAAGAAGTGGGTTTAAATACAATCTGAACTTTGGATAAAGAATTTAGACTCACAAAACATTACCTGGACTTATTAGCATTTTCTTACTTAGCTCTGGATGGAATAGGAAAATGCATTAAGGTCCGTAATTTAAACCTCAATATAAATATTAGGCACTACCAGTAGTTTCTCTAATATTAAAATATGGTGAAAAATATGAAGACTAGAATTTGTTTTCTATCTAAAAACAAAGGTTAAATTCACCCTGTGTCAAATTTTACCAGGTAACCAAACATACTTGCTTTTAAAAACTACTGGTTCAGGATTATTGTTTTGCTTTTGTTGTTTTTGTTACTATTTTAATCGGAAATTTTGGGAACCAAGTGGGAATGTCTATCATATTAACTAAAATTAATGATCAAAACAAGAATCCTATGCTAGTGATAGTGAAACACCATGGGTTGGGCCTAGATCCTGTTGCTTACCGTGCAGAAAGCCAATCACTGAGACAATAAATATAGCCAAAGAAGAAGGCTTTAATCAGGTGCTGCAGTGAAGAAGATGGAAGCTTAGTCTCAAATCCATCTCCCTGACCCACTAAAACTAGGTGTTTATATAGCAAGGAAGAAATGTAACAATGTGTAATAAAACAGTAACTAGGGAGGGGCACCAAAGAAGTCATGATGAATGAGGGGTCAGGCATCTCATTGTCAGGATATGGTGATCTGGTGAGTTTCAGTTCTTTGATACTTTTTTTGAGAGGCCTGAAGGTCCTTTTCTGAGGAAGGAACTCAGATAATACAAATGTAAGCTTCAAGTTTTAAGATCATAAAGGTCAATTTTTATGTTTATCCAAAAGAACAGTCTATGGGACTATTGGGTTGGTTTCACTAGGACAAAGATCAAATGCCCACTGGAGATTTGAGTGATTTGTACAGTGGTGCCCTTTTATGTGTGGTTTCAATTTCCACAGTTTTAATTACCTGCAGTCAACTGCAGTCTGAGGATGTTAATTGGAAAATTCTAGAAATAAACCACTCTTAAGTTTTACATTTTGTGCTGTTCTGCGTAGCGTGATAAAATCTTGCACCTTCTTGCTTCATCCTTCCTGAGACATGAATTATCCTTTTGTCCAGTGTATCCATGCTGTCTGTGCTACCCACCTGTTAGTCACTTGTAGCCATCTCAGTTATCAGAGCAACTACCACAGTATAGCAGTGCTTGTATTGAAGTAACATTTATTTTTACTCAATAAAAGAGTAAAACTCAAGATAGCAATTCAGATATGTCAAAGAGCAACTATAAAGTGCTTTAAGTGAAAATGTAAAAATTCTTGACTTAATAGAGGAAAAAAATGTATGCTGAGCTTGCTAAAACCTATGGTAAGAACAAATCTATCAGTATAATTGTGAAGAAAGAACAGGAAATTTATGCTAATTTGGCTGTTGTACTTCAAAGTGCAAAAGTTATGGCCATAGTGCATAATAAGTGCTTAGTTAAATTGGAAAAGGCATTACATTTGTGGGTAGAAGACACAAACAGAAAATGTGTTTCAATGAATGGCAATGTGTTGTGCCACAAAGCACTGATCCTAAGGAAGACTTCAGCAAATGAGCCCCTCAAACTAATTATGCCAATCCTTTTACTGCATGTAAGGGATGGTTACACCGATTCCAGAATATACAGTTCAATAGTAGCCGAAGGCTATATCCTGATGACTGTGTCATTCACTTGACTTCATCTCAACATGTAGGCATCGTGTCATCTCACATCATCACAAGAAGAAAGGTGAGTAGAGTACAATCAGATATTTTGAGAGTAAGAGCCAGAGACTACATTCACCAACTTTTATTATAGTATATTGCTATAATTTTTCCATTTTATTATTAGTTTATCATAAGTATAAATATATAGCAAAAAACAGTATATATAGGGTTTGGTACTATCCGGGGTTTAAGGCATTCACTAGAGGTCTTGGAATCTACCTTTTGCTGAAAACGGGAGACTGCTGCCTTTCAAAAAACAAGCTTAAGTTAGTAGAATGCACAAGTTAGAGACAAGAAGATAGCTAACATCTGTGTCAGTGTCGATCATGAGCCAGATATAAGGATCAGATTCCAAGATTTGAGAAGAGAAGACACAAATGTGTAAAGCACTCCAGGGATGAGAAATGAGTTCAAAAAATTGAATGCAATGAGAAGTAAGGCAAATAATTCAAAATCTACAACAAAATTTTGAGGAATGGAATTCTAGGAAGATTGTGGCAACAATATAGTTGTCTCATCTCAAACCTAGGTCAGACTTATAATATAGTAGGTGTTAATCAATAAATGTTGGAAAATAATAAAACATCCTAGACATTCCTACTTATTTCCTATTTTCTTAAGCAGGCATGATTTCATTCAAGTTGTTATGGTTTTTAATTTAATTTGAGAGCTGATCTGGCAAACTCTGAAAATCCTGGAAGAAGCCATTTCTAATTTTAATTCTAGAGTACCTATTGTTGACTCTTGTAATCTTAGACAAATTATTAAACTAGCTCTCAGTTTTCCCATTCATAAATAACAATGAATACAATATAGAAATACAAATAAAGCTGTAGTCTATGTTATTCAGTACTACAAATGGGAATTTCTATCTTAATTCACATATTTCTAAACTATTTAAAGTGGTTAGTATATGTAATTTGTAATAATACTCATTAAAATACCTTTTCTCCTCTTAATTTCTATTATTCTGACACTCCTAGAAGACTTTCCTCTTCATAATGGCAAGAGTGGGTGTGTGAGAAGTAACCATATTCCTGATACATTTTGAAGGTAGAGCCAAAAGAATTGCTGGGGACAAACAACGAGGATGTGACTTACATCCTTGCAGACTGTGAATGATGCCAAAATTTTTGTTTGAGTAGTTATAAAATAGAGTTGCTATGAAATGGAATTGAAAACTGTGAGAGGTACAAGTTTGGCAAGGATGTGCCTATCTGTCAATAGCTCACTTTGGACATATGAAGTCAAATATTTAATTGGAAAGGTCAAACAGTAAGTTGGATATTTGTATAAAGTTCAAGAGAAAGGTCAGGCTAGAGATTTTTGAAAATAGAATCAGCAACTTTTAAATGACATTTAAAATCATCAGATAGAATGAGATAATGAGATCTTCTTTGGAATGAGTATTGGTAATGTTTCTAGGATTAAGCCTCGGGGTATTCCAAAATTTAAAGACAACTGAGATGAAGAACCAGTATAAGAGACTAACGAGAAATGGCCAATATATTAGGAGACAACCAGGTAAGTGTGGTATAAAACGACTTAAGAGCATGTGTCAACGATTGCTATAAGCCAAGGAAGATAAAGTCAAATAAATGGTCAATGAATTTAGCATGTGAAAATCTTTGAAGATCATGATTAAAGCAATTTCAAAAGTGGAGAAGAAGCAAAAACCTGGTTCAAGAGAGAATTAGAAGATGGAAATTGGTGAGAAAATGTAGAACATTATTTTAAAGAATTTGTCAGTAAATGGAACAAAGCAAATGGTTCAGTAATTAAAGGTCAGATGAGGTCAAGACAGATTGTGGTTTCAATATTTATCCTTGAAAATTTTAAAACACTTTTAAGCAATGAAAAAAATTATTGGCAAAGAAAATTGATGATGAAAGAGAAAAGGAGAGTTGCTAGAGTGACATCGAGTAGATAAGAAGGTTGCATCTAAAGCAAAAGCAGAGATGTCATCATTAGCTAGGATCACAGTAGCATAGAGAATTCACTCAGAGTAGTATAGGAGAGAACTGAGGTAATTCCTGCCTGTGAAATAGGGGAATAGCAATTGTCATGAAAATTGATACAGTTCCCTACTTACTGCCCCAATTTTTTTAATGAAGTATAAAGGTCATCAACTAAGATTTTAAAAAATGGGAAAAGGCTGTGTTGATGTCAGAATTGAGGAGAAGGCATGAAATAATTCACTAACAGAGTGAAAAAATGAAGGAACCAGGAAATGTGATAGGATTGCCAGGCAGCACTACGAGTCATGCTCCCATGCTCCTGTTCCCCTGAAATTAGTGACAGTGAATTTATGCTGAGAACAGTATGTTTTTGTGGTTTGCTCCAACCAAGTTCATTTGTGGTTACAGTCACGATTTAGGCTGAGATGAGACTTGTTCTTTGTCAGATCTAGAAGTCATTCACTGATCGATGAATCTTTAGGCTCAGAGCATGAATAAAGTTATATTGATAATAGGGTATAGGTAACTGGAGAAGTCTCTCAAATGTTAGTCATAAAGTAAATATTCACCTACAGAAATTTTATTAGCTATTCAATCTTTTATGAATTCATTTTTTACTCATTCACTCATTCAACCATTATTAAGTATATACTCTGCTTCACTATACAAAATTTTGGCGATTGAGCAGCAAGCAAGATCACTGATATCATTAAGAAGATACTCAAGCGAGTGTGAATGAGAAGGGAATGAAAACACATTAAATTAGGAATCATGCAATTAATTACACTTGATCTTAGCCAAAAGGCCGAGAAGTGATAGAATCATGCAATTTATTATTGAATTTCAATTGTACTAAATAACACTTAAGTGAATTTGCTGGCATGATGAGAAAATACGATGTGAAGAACAGTATTAGTCTGTAAGAGCTGCCATAACAAAATACCACAGATTGGATGGCTTAAAAAAACAGAAGTTCATTTGTCACAGTTCTGGAGTCTGAAAGTTTGAGATCAAGATGTTTGCAGGCTTAACTTCTCCTGAAGCCTTTCTCCTTGGCCTGCGAGTCTTTTCTTCCTGTTTTGCCCACACATGGACATCTGAAATGTGTATCCCCAGTGTCTCTTTCTCTTCTTATAAGGACACAATCCTATTGGATTAGAACCCCACACTTATGAGCTCACTTAACTTTAATCACCTCTTTAAACATCTTGTCTCCAACTGCAATCACACTGAGAATTAGGACTTCAACATAAGAATGACATGTTTGTTTACTGTTCAGTCAGTGCATAAGAACCAATATACCATTAAATGAAAAAAAAAGCCCTTGGAATCAGAAAATAATTTTCTGAAAAAGTGAAGTTTAAACTGTGCTCTGAAGGATGAGTAGAAGAAGGTGCATTTCTCATTCCTGGTGCAAAATTAGGGGGCAGTCTTTAAAACCAACTTCACATCTGATCCCAAATTGCAAGTCCAGAGTTCTCCAAGACCACCCTCAGTTTTGATAATTCACTAGAAGGGCTAAATGAATTAAATGAAAGTTATTATACACATGATTATGGTTTATTATAGTAAAAAAATATATATACTTAAAATCAGCAAATAGAAGAGACACATAAGGCAGAGCTCCAGGAAGTTTCAAGAGTAGAGCTTCCAGTTGTCCTTTCCCAGGGCAGTCAGGGACAATGCTACTTTTCCCAGCAATGTGTGGCAATACACATGAGCTATCACCCTAGTCAGCCCACTTCAGTGTCCAGGAATTTGAATTGATACTTCATGACCTGAAGTCCCCACCCTAGATGACATTGATTATCTGGTGTGACCCCAGATGCTCAGGCACACAGAGACATTTTATAAGGCATGACATCTTAAGAATTTAGAAATTATCTCTCAGAAGTAGACAGCAAAGACCAGATCTCTCTTTAAGCAAGGTTAAATTCTTTACAACACACCTAGCAAAACATCACTGAGTTACAAAACCCTTACTTTACATTAAGGTAACTGAGAAACAAAGAGTGACAAAACAATAAAACCGCTGTGGTAGAGTCTAGAAAAGAACATACACCCTTGAGCCATTCTCCTCTGCTAGTCCTTCGTTGTATCTCCATCTTTCCAGAGGAAAAAAAAGGTACACTAAAAAGAAGGAATCCACCAAGGTGAAGCAGAGCTAGCTGCAAATTTGCAAATTATAAATTTTACATATATATATATATAAAATATAGTGTGTGTGTATGTGATATATACATACATATATAATTATTATGCATAGATGCATATTTTGAAAGAGAAGTCAGGAAAATTAGAGAGAGCATTATTCCCTTCTCCTAGCTTCAAAACAGTAAAAAAAAAATCTTCATTGCATTTTTTAGATTATTAATTGGGAGAAAAAGAGAGCTGGAAATGAGTACCAGCATATTTCATAGTGAGGTCGTGAATATGAGGAACTAGAAAATGCCTTTTATGGCTTAAAAGTGTTGGAATTGGTTTTGAAGTGGAGGTGTTTATCTGAGATTCATTTAACCAAAAATGTATGCCTGTTAGTAGTAGAATAGAAGAGGATAGAAGTTTATAGCTAATAATGCATATTTTGATTTTTGTTTTTGGAAATACTTGTTTCCTATATGGTAAATCTTGGTATCTAATTTTAAGAGAAAATATGTTAAGTGCAGAAATAGCATTCCAGCAGAATTAATCTTTGGGTGTGCACCATCACAACAAATTTTTTTTACAGAATGCCTGTTTACACACATAATTTAATTTGAAAATGCTACACAAAATTTTGGGGTCCATGTGAGGAATTGCTATGTGTCAGGGAAGATTTAGAATGAGTATGGAAGAAGTATATTACATATTAGTTTGTTGTTCAGTCCGTGCATGTTAAGATTCTTCATAGAGCCTGGAAACAAATGCCTGATCCTCACAAATTTCAGGTCTTGTCACTATTTGAAAAAGTCAGGAATGCTTTTATTACTCATAAGGTCATGGTTCCTCAGAACCTGTTTTTATTGAAACAATATAAAGTTTACCTCTGCAGTTTTAGCCATTTTCTTTATTGCTGATTTTCTCATTACTACTGATGCTGCACCATCGTGCTGCCTGTGAAGGAAAGTTTTAATGATTCTTTCGATTGTTACCATGAGGTGTTGGTGATGACCACAAATATAAGTCTTATCCAGTATATGAAGGAAAATGTGAATGATAATTTGTTTCTGCTCATGTCAAACTTACGGCTAGGAATTTTACAGCATAAAGGTGGAACACCACCACCAACCATTTATTGAACTTTAAGGCATTAATCACCACCTTCCTAGAATGTGATCTATTTTAGTTCAACTATTGTTCTCCCATCTATGCACTACTACAAGATGTGAAGACAACAGAGGAGCCTGCAGTTTGAGCAAGAAGAGTAGTCTCATTCAAAGACTGTCATCCCTTCTTTTGCAGAGCTTAAGACCAACCAGGGAGAGTATAAAATCACCATGTCCATTAGAGGCAAGAGAAGACACTGACTAATCTAAAGACCCCATTAGCATTTCAAAATGAGAAGCAAGAATCTGGAAAATTCCCAGAAGATAAGCTCACTCATCCTTAGGACCCCCCTGACAAATGGAGGAAGGTAGGGAGTGGAATAGAATGAGTGGAGAAAAGGTATATTACATTCTTGTTTATAGTCCAACCAGTGCATGTGACAGTTCTTCATAGAGCCTAAGTACCAGCAGGTGGAGAAGGAATGTGGTTCTCTTGAGTGTTGTAGGCTGGAGTTGACACTGCTATGGAAATACAGATGTGCTAGAAGTCCCCATTCCATGGGACCAAACATGCAGCTCAAGTCCAAGGACCAGCAGTGAACTATAAGTAGCTCTAAGCTCTGAACTCTTTCTCTGTCAGATTTAGGTGAAAGTTGCCCAATATCAGATTGTCAGTACCATTTTGGCAGCCTTATCTTTCATTATCTTGCACAAGAAATTCTATGGCAACCAGCAAGCATGATCTACCCACCATACCTTTTGCCCAATCAAGGGCCTTGGTCTAGGGTCCCTTTAAGCATGAATCCCAGAACTTCCAGAGACATCTGGTTAACAGTAGGCATTCTTTGGAAGGCTAGAGGGTCAGAAGATTGCCTAAAGGAAAGAAACCACATCAGTACCTACTCAGGTACAGTCAGAAATTGGGATTCTTCACTAAATAGCCCTCCTAGCCCAGACAGGTACAAGGCAGCAGAAGAGAACTTTGAAAAAATTCTACAAAAGCACTCCAAAATACAGACGTGTTCAGGAAACACGGTGTGGAGCACGACCCAGGATCCCTAATCAGTGTATATACATCTTTGTGTACAGTTTTATGCACACTATCTGCAGAAAAAATGAGAATATGTGGAACTGCTGCGTCAAAGTATATGTGGATTTTTAATGTTTATGCACAGCTAGGCTATACTGCCTGTTTCCCACAGTGGGCCTACAACTCATCATTGCTCTATAATTGAAAAAAGGCAACATGTAACTATAAAAAAAATCATAGGGAAATTTATTTATATTGTCCTCATTCCCAAAGTGTTAAATATTTTTGATAAGTTTATTGTATTTTTGTATTTTCTCTCCTGTGATTTAATTTTTATAACCATCAATTAACTTTCTTTAGGATTATTCATATCTGTAAATAATTTTACACAGTCTTTATGTATATTTTTATGTCTATTCTTGGCTTTCATATGTTGCAAATGTTTTATTCAAACTGTTTGGGGATCTTAAAAAATTATACATTTTTACATAGTTAAATTGTATCATCTATTATATGGCTTCTAAAGCATTTTTCTTGCTTAAAAACACCTTTTCTGTGAGATCATAAAATGTTTCTCTATATATTTTTCAATATATATTATATACACATGTGTATATATATGTGTATAAATATATTTTTCTGCATGTGATAATTTTCACATTTAGGTATATAAATAGTTCTGAGGACTGAATTCCACTTTTGCAAACCTGTTCCTGAGACTGGACGTAGGAATTCAACAGTTTCTTACATAAACAGCCATTGAATAATTTGCAATGTTCCAAGTTGCTTGGTTTGTCAATTAAACATAATGAGCTTTATTACATTTTTTAATCTTTAATTAAAAAAACCTTTTTCTTACCATCTAAAAGCGGAGACATTTAATGTCTGTAAATTGGACACTTTATTTTAACTTCTCTTTAGTGGGCCATGGTAATCACTACCCCTAAGTACTTCCAGTCATATTTTGCTTTGCTTTGCTTGGGTATTCTTTTTTAAGACCTGGAAGTAACAAAATATGACTTGGATCTCTTGCTAAACATACTCTTTTTCATAACTACAGCTAAAATATCTCCTTAAAGAACATCCAAATAATCCATTTTTTTATTAAAATGACTTACTACTTATTGCGAGTGTCATCATATGGCATTTTGCAAACATAGAATTTTTATCTGCCTGTATATGCATGTGAATGTCTGTTTGTGTGCTTAATGTGAAATTCTCTTATACCTCAGTGTCCCTAATATCTACATTGCATGCAAGAGACAACAAAGAATGATTTATTTCAGTAATGATAAGGGAGGATTTTGCAATAACAACAGATCAGGGGGATCTGTAACAAAAGTCACAAATTAGGAGACAATAATTTATATTGCTGCTTTTTTTTTTTTGAGACAGAGTCTCACCGTGACACCCAGGATGGAGTGCAGTGGCGTGATCTTGGCTCACTGCAACCTCCGTCTCCCGAGTTCACGCCATTCTCCTGCCTCAGCCTCTGGCGTAGCTGGGACTACAGGTGCCCGCCACCGGGCCCAGCTAATTTTTTTTTTATTACACTTAAAGTTTTAGGGTACATGTGCACAATGTGCAGGTTAGTTACATATGTATACATGTGCCATGCTGGTGTGCTGCACCCATTAACTCATCATTTAGCATTAGGTATATCTCCTAATGCTATCCCTCCCCACTCCCCCCACCCCACAACAGTCCCCAGAGTGTGATGTTCCCTTTCCTGTGTCCATGTGTTCTCATTGTTCAATTCCCACCTATGAGTGAGAACATGCGGTGTTTGGTTTTTTGTCCTTGTGATAGTTTACTGAGAATGATGATTTCCAATTTCATCCATGTCCCTACAAAGGACATGAACTCATCATTTTTTATGGCTGCATAGTGTTCCATGGTGTATATATGCCACATTTTCTTAATCCAGTCTATCATTGTTGGACATTTGGGTTGGTTCCAAGTCTTAGCTATAGTGAATAGTGCCACAATAAACATACGTGTGCATGTGTCTTTATAGCAGCATGATTTATAGTCCTTTGGGTATATACCCAGTAATGGGATGGCTGGGTCAAATGGTATTTCTAGTTCTAGATCCCTGAGGAATCGCCACACTCACTTCCACAATAGTTGAACTAGTTTACAGTCCCACCAACAGTGTAAAAGTGTTCCTATTTCTCCACATCCTCTCCAGCACCTGTTGTCTCCTGACTTTTTAATGATTGCCATTCTAACTGGTGTGAGATGGTATCTCATTGCGGTTTTGATTTGCATTTCTCTGATGGCCAGTGATGGTGAGCATTTTTTCATGTGTCTTTTGGCTGCATAAATGTCTTCTTTTGAGAAGTGTCTGTTCATGTCCTTTGCCCACTTTTTGATGGGGTTGTTTGCTTTTTTCTTGTAAATTTGTTTGAGTTCATTGTAGATTCTGGATATTAGCCCTTTGTCAGATGAGTAGGTTGTGAAAATTTTCTCCCATTTTGTAGGTTGCCTGTTCACTCTGATGGTAGTTTCTTTTGCTGTGCAGAAGCTCTTGAGTTTAATTAGATCCCATTTGTCAATTTTGGCTTTTGTTGCCATTGCTTTTGGTGTTTTAGACATGAAGTCCTTGCCCATGCCTATGTCCTGAATGGTAATGCCTAGGTTTTCTTCTAGGGTTTTTATAGTTTTAGGTCTAACGTTTAAGTCTTTAATCCACCTTGCATTAATTTTTGTATAAGGTGTAATGAAGGGATCCAGTTTCAGCTTTCTACGTATTGCTAGCCAGTTTTCCCAGCACCATTGATTAAATAGGGAATCCTTTCCCCATTGCTTGTTTTTCTCAGGTTTGTCAAAGATCAGATAGTTGTAGATATGCGGCGTTATTTCTGAGGGCTCTGTTCTGTTCCATCGATCTATATCTCTGTTTTGGTACCAGTACCATGCTGTTTTGGTTACTGTAGCCTTGTAGTATAGTTTGAAGTCAGGTAGCGTGATGTCTCCAGCTTTGTTCTTTTGGCTTAGGATTGACTTGGCGATGCGGGCTCTTTTTTGGTTCCATATGAACTTCAAAGTAGTTTTTTCCGATTCTGTGAAGAAAGTCATTGGTAGCTTGATGGGGATGGCATTAAATCCATAAATGACCTTGGGCAGTATGGCCATTTTCACGATATTGATTCTTCCTACCCATGAGCATGGAATGTTCTTCCATTTCTTTGTATCCTCTTTTATTTCATTGAGCAGTGGTTTGTAGTTCTCCTTGAAGAGGTCCTTCGCATCCCTTGTCAGTTGGATTCCTAAGTATTTTATTCTCTTTAAAGCAATTGTGAATGGGAGTTCACTCATGATTTGGTTCTCTGTTTGTCTGTTATTGGTGTATAAGAATGCTTGTGATTTTTGTACATTGATTTTGTATCCTGAGACTTTGCTGAAGTTGTTTATCAGCTTAAGGAGATTTTGGGCTGAGACAATGGGGTTTTCTAGATATACAATCATGTCATCTGCAAACAGGGACAATTTGACTTCCTCTTTTTCTAATTGCATTCCCTTTATTTCCTTCTCCTGCCTAATTGCCCTGGCCAGAACTTCCAACACTATGTTGAATAGGAGTGGTGAGAGAGGGCATCCCTGTCTTGTACCAGTTTTCAAAGGGAAGGCTTCCAGTTTTTGCCCATTCAGTATGATATTGACTGTGGGTTTGTCATAGATAGCTCTTATTATTTTGAGATATGTCCCATCAACACCTAATTTATTGAGAGTTTATAGCATGAAGCGTTGTTGAATTTTGTCAAAGGCCTTTTCTGCATCTATTGAGAAAATCATGTGGTTTTTGTCTTTGGTTCTGTTTATATGCTGGATTACATTTATTGATTTGCGTATATTGAACCAGCCTTGCATCCCAGGGATGAAGCCCACTTGATCATGGTGGATAAGCTTTTTGATGTGCTGCTGGATTTGGTTTGCCAGTATTTTATTGAGGATTTTTGCATCAATGTTCATCCAGGATATTGGTCTAAAATTCTCTTTTTTGGTTGTGTCTCTGTCCAGCTTTGGTATCAGGATGATGCTGGCCTCATAAAATGAGTTAGAAGGATTCCCTCTTTTTCTATTGATTGGAATAGTTTCAGAAGGAATGGTACCAGTTCCTCCTTGTATCTCTGGTAGAATTCGGCTGTGAATCCATCTGGTCCTGGACTCCTTTTTGTTGGTAAGCTATTGATTATTGCCACAATTTCAGATCCCGTTATTGGTCTATTCAGAGATTCAACTTCTTCTTGGTTTAGTCTTGGGAGAGTGTATGTATCGAGGAATTTATCCATTTCTTCTAGATTTCCTAGTTTATTTGCATAGAGGTGTTTGTAGTATTCTGTGATGGTAGTTTGTATTTCTGTGGGATCACTGGTGATACCCCTTTATCATTTTTTATTGTGTCTATTTGATTCTTCTCTCTTTTCTTCTTTATTTGTCTTGCTAGTGGTCTATCAATTTTGTTGATCCTTTCAAAAATCCAGCTCCTGGATTCATTAATTTTTGAAGGGTTTTTTGTGTCTCTATTTCCTTCAGTTCTGCTCTGATTTTAGTTATTTCTTGCCTTCTGCTAGCTTTTGAATGTGTTTGCCCTTGCTTTTCTAGTTCTTTTAATTGTGATGTTAGGGTGTCAATTTTGGATCTTTCCTGCTTTCTCTTGTGGGCATTTAGTGCTATAAATTTACCTCTACACACTGCTTTGAATGTGTCCCAGAAATTCTAGTATGTTGTGTATTTGTTCTCGTTGGTTTCAACGAACATCTTTATTTCTGCCTTCATTTCGTTATGTACCCAGTAGTCATTCAGGAGCAGGTTGTTCAGTTTCCATGTAGTTGAGCAGTTTTGAGTGAGTGTCTTAATCCTGAGTTCTAGTTTGATTGCACTGTGGTCTGAGAGACAGTTTGTTATAATTTCTGTTCTTTTACTTTTGCTGAGGAGTGCTTTACTTCCAACTATGTGTTCAATTTTGGAATAGGTGTGGTGTGGTGCTGAAAAAAATGTATATTCTGTTGATTTGGGGTGGAGAGTTCTGTAGATGTCTATTAGGTCCACTTGGTGCAGAGCTGAGTTCAATTCCTGGGTATCCTTGTTAACTTTCTGTCTCGTTGATCTGTCTAATGTTGACAGTGGGGTGTTAAAGTCTGCCATTATTATTGTGTGGGAGTCTAAGTCTCTTTGTAGGTCACTCAGGACTTGCTTTATGAATCTGCATGGTCCTGCATTGGGTGCATATATATTTAGGATATTTATCTCTTCTTGTTGAATTGATGCCTTTACCATTATGTAATGGCCTTCTTTGTCTGTTTTTATGTTTGTTGGTTTAAAGTCTGTTTTAAACTAGGATTTAAAACAGAGACTAGGATTGCAACCCCTGTCTTTTTTTGTTTTCCATCTACTTGGTAGATCTTCCTCCATCCTTTTATTTTGAGCCTATGTGTGTCTCTGCATGTGAGACAGGTTTCCTGAATACAGCACACTGATGGGTCTTGAGTCTTAATCCAATTTGCCAGTCCGTGTCTTTTAATTGGAGCATTTAGTCCATTTACATTTAAAGTTAATATTGTTATGTGTGAATTTGATCCTGTCATTATGATGTTAGCTGGTTATTTTGCTCATTAGTTGATGCAGTTTCTTCCTAACCTCGATGGTCTTTACAATTTGGCATGATTTTGCAGCGACTGGTACCGGTTGTTCCTTTCCATGTTTAGTGCTTCCTTCAGGAGCTCTTTTACGGCAGGCCTGGTGGTGATAAAATCTCTCAGCATTTGCTTGTCTGTATTTTATTCCTCCTTCACTTATGAAGCTTAGTTTGGCTGGATATGAAATTCTGAGTTGAAAATTCTTTTCTTTAAGAATGTTGAATATTGGCCCTCACTCTCTTCTGGCTGGTAGAGTTTCTGCCGGCAGATCTGCTGTTAGTCTGATGGGCTTCCCTTTGTGGGTAACCCGACCTTTCTCTCTGGCTGCCCTTAACATTTTTTCCTTCATTTGAGCTTTGGTGAATCTGACAATTATGTGTCTTGGAGTTGCTCTTCTCGAGGAGTATCTTTGCGGCGTTCTCTGTATTTCCTGAATCTGAATGTTGGCCTGCCTTGCTAGATTGGGGAAGTTCTCCTGGATAATATCCTGCAGAGTGATTTCCAACTTGGTTCCATTCTCCCCGTCACTTTCAAGTACACCAACCAGACGTAGATTTGGTCTTTTCCATAGTCCCACATTTCTTGGAGGCTTTGTTCGTTTCTTTTTATTCTTGATTCTCTAAACTTCCCTTCTCATTTCATTTCATTCATTTGATCTTCCATCACTGATACTCTTTCTTCCAGTTGATGGCATCGGCTCCTGAGGCTTCTGCATTCTTCATGTAGTTCTCGAGGCTTGGCTTTCAGCTCCATCAGCTCCTTTAAGCACTTCTCTGTATTGGTTATTCTAGTTATATATTCATCTAAATTTTTTTCAAAGTTTTTAACTTCTTTGCCTTTGTTTTGAATTTCCTCCTGTAGCTCGTAGTAATTTGATCGTCTGAAGCCTTCTTCTCTCAACTCATCAAAGTCATTCTCCAGCCAGCTTTGTTCTGTTGCTGGTGAGGAACTGTGTTCCTTTGGAGGAGGAGAAGCCCTCTGCTTTTTGGAGTTTCCAGTTTTTATGCTCTGTTTTTTCCTCATCTTTGTGGTTTTATCTACTGTTGTTCCTTGATGATGGTGATGTATAGATGGGTTTTTGGTGTGGATGTCCTTTCTGTTTGTTAGTTTTCCTTCTAACATACAGGACCCACAGCTGCAGGTCTTTTGGAGTTTGCTAGAGGTCCACTCCAGACCCTGTTTGCCTGGGTCTCAGCAGCGGTGGCTGCAGAACAGCGGATTTTCGTGAACCACGAATGCTGCTGTCTGATTGTTCCTCTGGAATTTTTGTCTCAGATGAGTACTCGCCCATGTGAGGTTTCAGTCTGCCCCTACTGGGGGGTGCCTCCCTGTTATGCTGCCCGGGGGTCAAGGACCCACTTGAGGAGGCAGTCTGCCTGTTCTCAGATCTCCAGCTGCGTGCTGGGAGAACCACTGCTCTCTTCAAAGCTGTCAGACAGGGACATTTAAGTCTGCAGAGGTTATGCTGTCTTTTTGTTTGTCTGTGCCCTGCCCCCAGAGGTGGAGCCTACAGAGGCAGGCAGGCCTCCTTGAGCTGTGGTGGGCTCCACCCAGTTCGAGCTCCCAGGCTGCTTTGTTTACCTAAGCAAGCCTAGGCAATGGCAGGTGCCCCTCCCCCAGCCTCACTGCCGCCTTGCAGTTTGATCTCAGACTGCTGTGCTAGCAATCAGCAAGACTCTGCAGGCATAGGACCCTCCCAGCCAGGTGTGGGATATAATCTCCTGGTGCGCTGTCTTTTAAGCCCATCAGAAAAGCGCAGTATTAGGGTGGGAGTGACCCGATTTTCCAGGTGCTGTCTGTCACCCCTTTCTTTGACTAGGAAAGGGAACTCCCTCACCCCTTGTGCTTCCCGAGTGAGGCAATGCCTCACCCTGCTTCAGCTGGCAGAGGGTGTGCTGCAGCCACTGTCCTGCGCCCACTGTCTGGCACTCCCTAGTGAGATGAACCCAGTACCTCAGATGGAAATGCAGAAATCACCTGTCTTCTGCATCTCTCACACTGGGAGCTGTAGAGCAGAGCTCTTCCTATTCGGCCATCTTGGCTTCCCCCTCCTAATTTTTTTTGTATTTTTAGTAGAGTTGGGGTTTCACCATGTTAGCCAGGATGGCCTTGATCTCCTGACTTAGTGATCCGCCAGCCTTGGCCTCCCAAAATGCTGGAATTACAGACGTGAGTATATTGCTTTTTAAATTCACTAGTTTATTCATTATGTATAGCTATTTAAAAAAGAGAAAAACTGTCCTGGCTAACACGGTGAAACTCCGTCTCTACTAAAAATACAAAAAATTAGCCGGCCTGGTGGTGGGTGCCTGTAGTACCAGCTACTCTGGAGGCTGAGGCAGGAGAACGGCATGAACCCGGGAGGCGGAGCTTGTAGTGAGCTGTGATCGCACTACTGAACTGCAGCCTGGATGACAGAACGAGACTCCGTCTCAAAAAAAAAAAAAAAAAAAAAAGAGAGAGAGAGAGAAAAACTAAAGCAAAAGCAAAGATTAAATTCTCATGCTTCTACTTTTCAGATCTTCAATAGGAGATTCTCAGTGGCATGCACTTCCTAGACAACCAGTTATTAAAAAGATAATTATATGCTGTGGATATCATAACCCTTTATATCCCAACATAAAAGAAAAGTAATGTCCTGCATTTTTGCCCCAGGCACTGCTAAACAGGAGTGTTAACTTTTGATAAACCCCAGTGTCTAAATTCGTACAACTGCATGGAGAGAAGTATAAAAAGATGTGCTCTCCACCTTTCTCTTATTCAAACACTGCAGAGCTGCTAATTCGGCTGACTGTCTTCAGTCATGAATATTCATGTTTTTGTCTTTGTTTTATTTTTCTTTCTGGTCCCCATTGCCACCAGGTAAAATGTAAATATTAACTGAGAGGGTAAAATATCTTTCTGGAGAGTTGCATCTTGGTCGATATCAACTGGAGACAAAAGAGTGACCAGATTGTTAAGAGAGTGGTTGGTTATGCTCCGAAGAGTAAATCACAAATAAAGGACTGTGGTCTTACTAAAAAGTAAGGCTCCTGGTGAGTCATATTATTGTATGAGACAATTTAAAGGCCTTGATTAAATGATTACAGGCTGGTTGTCCAGACTGACTACTTGGATAGAATATTAAAGTATAACCATCTGGATCCTTGATACATGATGGGCACTGTGTAGTAGAGTAACAGTTGGTTTTTCAGTAACTTCATGATAGGTTTGGTTATATTATGTCACAAGGTTTACTTTGAGAAAAACACAAAATGGTGTTTTCAATTGATTAAGAATTGAGAACTTCAGTGGCTGTATTACCTCAGGTCCAATTACATAGCAATTAATACTAACCAGATAATTAAATGAGTATAAACTTTTGAATTATTGATACCTGGGTTCAGATTTGGCTTTTGCCATGTATTGGCTATATAAATCTATCAGGTTATTTAAACTCATTCAGCATCAATTTCCTCGTTTGTGAATTAAATACAGTAATTAAGTCTACCTTGTAGTATTATGATGATTAATGATATTTAAATATACAAAATGCCCAACATAAAGTATAATACATATCAGATTCATCTTAAATAGTATTATAATTACTTTTACATTGTATTAAAACACCTTAAAAAGCAAATAACTTCTAGAAATCTCATCGAGAAACTCTTTCTTGACAACTATTGCAGGAAACAGGGGAGGTAATATTTACCATGTTGGATTTCACATACTTAAACTGTGTACCCTTATTTGTAAACTTTCATTGTACACACTACTATTAGATTAGATCAATAGCCAAAGGAAGTATCTTGATGGAGATCATCAAAAGAACTGTTTTAACACATTTCAGGGTACTTGCGAAAGGAAAAGTATTTTTCTTATGTATGTAAAGACCCTGTAAACAATCATTTTACACACACCCAAGAAAATAATTCCACTCACCTTAAGAAAATAAAACAAACAAAAAAATAATAACTCTAGGGCGTTCTGATTTAGGAGTGGTCTAGAACTGCAAGAGTGTCCTCTTTGAAGTCCAACTTCATTCCTTAGCAGCACAAATGAGACCAAGGAAGTCTAGCTCTAACAATAAGTCTGGCTGTGAGTAAACTTAAACATCTAAGTATTTTGGATAAAAGACTCAAATCATTTTAATTGTTTTATAATTCAAGTAAAATATGTCAGATGATAATTATAAGGATTGTTATTTTATTACATCATTCTAAACTCAAGACTAATGGAATTACAATCAGGGTTTGTTTTTACTAAAACCATACAGGGGTGATCTTAAAATAAAGAAGACTTATTTAGTGTAACCACATTTGGATAATAAAATTAGCTCCAGTTATGTTATCATGATTTACATGTGTGCCTCATGTCACTTGCTTTGGGAAAAAAGGTGAAAATTTTCACGACATTTTTCAGTTTCATTATAAACCCAAGAGACATTGTGAATGTATGTGCATAGATTCATCTAAAAATTGAAAAATTTATGATTCCTTCTTGTGCATAAATATATATTTTTATGTTATACATAGCTGTTATCTAGAGAGAAGCTGTTTGTTGTTTTTGTTACTAGTGGAAAAATGCTAATTTACAATTCCCACTTAAATAATGCTATTCTTTTTTTAATACTAGTGCTTGACAGCTGTCATCTTCTATTATTTGTAAATTCCAATTAAGTCAACATACATGCTTCACACCCCTCATGTAGGACAGTGTAATCTGAGGATGCATTTTTAAGCTGGCAAGATAATGCTTTTTCCCTCTGACATCAAAGGCAATAAATAGCATCTCTCTAGATAATACAAATAAGGAGATATCTATCATTAATTTATACAGTGAAAAAGCATATCTCATTGCCTACAATATTTGGCAAAAAATTCAAAATAATATGTTCAATTTTTTCCTAAAATGTCTAGTTACTCCAAGTAAAATTAGACTGTATGCTAACATAACTTCACTGAAAGCAGATGGCATGAATTGGGTTATCAGTACCTTTGACTCCATCTCAGTTGGATCCTATATGTTGAGCACCTAGAGAAAGAGCACTGTTCACACACCTTTGTCACTGATATTTGATAATTTACCATTACATTTAATGCTTTAACTTTGGGCATCTTCCTCCTTATGTGACCTTTCTAAAAATTTAAACATTTTGTGAAGAGATGAAACATTAAGTCTTATGGCCAGATGTAGATGAGTTCATCAGTTGGTATATGCTCTGATGATGCAATACTGAGAACTTTATAAAGGAGAAGACTCTGAAACAAGGAAACATAAGGAGATGCTGAGAGATATTACCTCTTTCTCTTTGAACTTGAGGTTTGTCATTCATTACAACACTCATCGCCCCAGCAAACCAGGCTCCTGCCTAGGCTCAAATCTTAGTGAATATTCAAAGAACCTCTCTTATCCCAGTATCTGCTAGGGTTTTTTTTACTCTTCTAATAAAAGAGATTTATAAAAAATATTCAAGCAAGATAGCAATTGAAGCAACATTAATGAATCTTCCCATTTTAAATCCCAAAACCAAAAATGTTTAAATGTTTAATTTTTTTTTCAAAATTGGAGAAAAAAGCCTTTGGGAGGTGATAGGATCATAGATATTTGTATATGCCCAAATTCATCATTTGTACACATTAAATATGTGCAGTTCTTTTTATAGCAACTATACCTCAATAAAGTTGTTTTTTTAAAAAAAACATGTTAGGTGGGTAGTAGGTACGTAGCCATAGAAATACATGGTGTTCATTTCAGAACTACTTGGAACCTAACAATTTTTATTTAGAAATTCTCAGGGAAAACTAAGCTTTAATAACTAGTGGATCAAGCCAGAAGTTGGAGAAGAAACTGAGAATGAAACAAAAAGTATCACAAAACAATCATCACCAGAAAAATACAAAACAAATGACTTCCCAAATCCCTACCCCAGAATGCAAGGGCTATACTTATTTTCACATCGACAACTGATTTATCCCAAGGTGGGACCTTAAGACACTTATAATGACTCAATGGTTTATGTGCTTTTTTTTCCCCCTTCTAACAGTGAAATGCCCCATGAAAGACAACTATAGTTGCTTTATCATGAGAGGCAAATGTAGACATGAGTGTCATGATTTTGAAAAACCAATTGGTTTCTGCACAAAACTAAATGCCAACTGTTATATGTAGAAGTTTGAAATAAAAATCAGCATCCCTCAAAAGTAAAGCACAGTGAGTACAAGGATTAGTAATAAAAGAAACTGTTACCAACTACTGTCCAGTCTGTGACGTTCTCTTGGTTATATAGCATCATTTGAGGAGCTACGTTTTCTCCTAAGGGTCAGAGAGTAGTAGGAGACGTTCAGTATATAAAGCAGCTCTGTGGAAACATTTCAGCATTTTGAATATCAATTTTCTACTAATTAGCAGAAGAAAGCTAAATGACACAAAGAAGGCTAAATGACACACATAATTATTATCAGGAGTCCTCAAATCAAAGGTATCCAAACTAATAGGAGTTTAGAGAGATCAAAGAGAAGGAACAAATAGTACTTTCATCATGTCATGGATCAAGAGATCTGATTCACTGCAAGCAGGAAGCCATCGCATCAGTTCAGTCCTTCATGTTTTTTTGTACTTGTTTTCTTGAACAAGAAATTTTAAAACATAGGCCATAAATGAAAGTAAGGTATAGGTGTATTGCAACTGAAACTGGAAACTGTAGTGGTCTGATGAAAAATGGAGATGTCTCATAACTAGTAGCCACTGAATAGGAAATGCAGAATTTCTGTGTGATTAGTACAAAAATAATTAAATCACAAAAATCATTAGGAACTTTACTGATAGTAATATCATCTTTATAGCTAATACTAACGTAAAGCTTCAAAACACTTTGAGATATAGAAATTTTTTTGATGATCACAGAATGTCTGTGAGGTAATACAATATCCATGAAACGTGTAAGATAACTTCAGGACACAGGTCCTGGAACCAAATTCCCAGAGTTCTAGTTTTGAGAGCAAACACTGTGTAAATGTTTATTAGATTAACCTGATTTGTTAAATAATATTTAGAAAGTTTGTGAGGTCATACAGCTATTTAATAAATCATACAGAATGATAACTTAAGCTCTATCTTACAATGAACACAAGTCTGAATAACAAATTATACAGATTGATAACTTAAGCTCTGTCTTAACACTGAACACAAGTCTGAACACTCCCTTACTTCGAAATCATCACACGGAGCTTGAGGAAAAGTGTAAATACTGAGTTGAAAACGGAGGCCGCATCTGAAACTAAAGAACAGACATAAGAAATGGGAAATAAGCAACCAGGGGTGGTTTGATTGCCTAAATGTCCACATTTGACAACTAACACAGGTTAATAAGCTACTGAGATAAACTTCTAATTAGATTGATCTGACGGTCAAGTAATAGATGCTTAAAGTTTCATTCCTTTTCTCTTTAATCACTTTTTCTTACACACAAAACTTTCCAGATTAATTACAGCAACTGAGAATTTTATAAGAAAATAGAAAGGATGTAACTCCTCAAGCTTGTAAAATTAGCTTTCAAACCAATTTTTTAACTGAGTTTATAATCCACAGAAGCAAAAACTCACTCGGTAGCCTATGGCATTAATTCCTAAATCTTTTTGAATAAAGACCACTTTTACAGTCAAGAAACAACAGATGCTGGTGAGAGTGCAGAGAAAAAGGAACACTTTTACACTGTTGGTGGGAGTGTAAGTGAGTTCAATCATTGTGGAAGACAGTGTGCCGATTCCTCAAAGATCTAGAAAAAGAAATACCATTTGACCCAGCAGTCTCATTACAGGGTGTATACCCAAAAGAATATGTCATTCTGTTATAAAGATACATGCACATGTATATTCATTGCAGCACTATTTACAATAGCAAATACATGGAATCAACCCAAATGACCATCAATGATAGACTGGATAAAGAAAATGTGGTACATACACACCATGGAATATTATGCAGCTATAAAAAAGAATGAGATCATGTTCTTTGTGGTGACATGAATGGAGATGGAAGGTTTATCCTCAGCAAACTAATACAGAAACAGAAAACCCAACACTTCATGTTCTCCCTTATAAGTGGGAACTGAATGATAAGAACACATGGACACATGTGGGGGAATAACACACACTGAGGCCTCTTGGAGGGTGGAGGGAGGGACCATATCAGGAAGCATAGCTAATGGATGCCGGGCTTAATACCTGGGTGATGGGTTGATTTGTGCAGCAAACCACCATGGCACATGTTTACCTATGTAATAAAAGTGCACCTCCTGCACATGTACTCTGGAACTTAAAATACAAGTTAAAGACAAGAAAAAAAAAAAGATCACTTTACACAAAATGTCATGGGTCTTCCGTAGGAGAGTAATTGCAGTTGTAGGATCTAAAAAGTTTAAGGAACTACAGAATGACCAGAAAATAATCTACATGTGAACACAAATACACACACGTGTGCATATAGATATGCCAGGTATGTAAGTAGGTAGATAGATATCACAAGTTTTTATTCATTTACTCTACAGATAATGTTTTTGTGCATTTACACTCACCAATCACTTCCAATCAGCTTCCTGCTGGATCTTAGCAAACAAATTGGGTGCCATTGGCATAGATAGTTTTAGAAAATGTCCATAAACTCAGTATCTCTCAATAAGAGTCATTGGGGCACATGAGAATATAAAATGTTGTTTTCTTAATCTGTATTATAAAATAAGTCATTTTCACGAAAGTTTATCAGCACTATCAGTCTTATTCAAGTAGTCAGCCATGCTGGCTCTATTCTAGTTCTGAAGTCGGAACTGAAGCACATTACCATGAGGCTGAAAAAAGCCATCACTTAACTGAGAAACTGGCCACTTTACTGTGAAGTGTTTATTACTGATATCTGATTAATAGATTATCTACATAACCCAGTGACAGCTACTAAAGAATATTATCAATGCCAATTGTGAGAAAAGTTATATAAGTGGTAGTGATCTTCCACTTAAGTCAAATGATCCCATTTCTCTCTATCTCAATTGAAATTTTATTTTCTGGGTATCTTGTTTTGTCTGTTGCTAGTAGAAACTTCAACATGTTTCAATAAATTTGAGTCTCAAATTAGAAGGTATTAGAATTTAGTCGCTTCTCTCTCAGAAAGTCACAAGGATCCTTTTGCTGTCTTTGGCTGTACTGTGTTGGTCAGCATTCAATGTCAATTATTCTAAAGAAAAAAATAAAAGAGAAAAAATAATAAAATTGTCCTTATATCACCCAGAAAAAACTCATTAAATAGGCCACCAGCATGGTCATAAGATAAATGAAATAGGGTAAGATACATTGGCCTTGCCAATTTGCCAGTTTATTAAATTATCAAATGACCAGGCTGACAAGCCACAAGCTGAGAAAACAGAAACCTTATAGATCAAAAACTACTGTTTTTAGCAGATGAGAAGACCAAAATAAACGTGAAATATTTGCCATATTTAGAGACAGGGGGAGCCAGAAGTTGACTAAGTCCTTCTTTAACACAAATACCAATTAAATGATTCTTTATTTTTAACTAGTTATGGAAAGTAAGCATATAAATTCAAATTATCTTCAATTTTTATGTCTCTCAGTTTCCATTTAATTACATTTCAACTTTCATTTAAAGATGTAAAAGTGCAATGGAGCCTCACAATGTAATATTCAACTTTCTGCTAGCCAAGTTAAAAAGAAAAAAAAAATAGCTGGATAGCTTCTATTTTCTAAATTTAAAAATAAGCTTTAAATTTTTATAATCCTAAACTTACATGCAATTTTATAAAAGTGAGAAATTGAAATGCTGGCAACTACCATAGAAATTAAGAGCATCTTGCAAAATTCTCCATTTGAGAACTGGGGCAGTGATGAATCAGAGACTTTTTCAAGGTTCAGAAATATATATGACCAGAGCCTCAATTCATAGGCTCTGAGAACAAAGAAGGAGGTTTGACTTTCATTTCCACCTAGGTGTTTTGGTGTCCCCTGCCAGGGGGGTATTTTCTATCTGACAACACCTTGAGTCATAAAGAATCTTATTCTGGATGTTTTCTTCTTTGATATTTGGTACGAGAGAGGCAGAAAAGAAGTAGGAGGGAAATCTTGGCAAGAATTAAAGACTTTTGAAGAAAGGTGGACTTCAGCTCTCAGAGCTGGAACTTGAAGAACAAATACAACTGGGTCATCCTTCTAGGTAATTTCGGGGATTAAATTAACTCCAGCAGCTCAATGTTAGCTGTTCTTTAGTCTGAAAATAATTTATATTAAATAGTGAATATATAAGCCTCTTATCTAATGCAAAAGCTGGAGAAAATAGATTTAATTGGCTTCCTATTGTCCACAGGGTAATGAAGAAAACCAGCATATAGGCACATAAATCAGTCAGGGGCCACAACATGGGATGGAGAATGCTTGGCAGATGTGGACATAGGGAGAAGCTGCTGGAAGGCTATTGCAATGATCCAGGGTACAGGGATAAGTACCTGATTTAAGAGAATCAGAAGGCCAGATTTGAGACATTTTAGCAAGTGTTTTATTCTCAAATCATACTCTAGATATTGAGTAACACAAACACTAGTACAACTCTAAGAGAAATTCACACTGTTATGTTTCCACTTTTCAGTTTTAACTTGGAAGTGTATAAATAAGTAGATGCCCCTCTTTATAGAATGAAAGAGAAAAGAGCTTATTCTTCTAATTAACTTTATCACTACTTTCGAGTTTCCAAGGATAAGGGTGAAACCACCAAGTATTTGATTTTTATGAGGACTTGGCCAATTTTAGAATTAACAGGATGTAAAAGAAGCTCTAAAATCTTTCCTGAAACCTTTCACAAGTTTTCCATTGTCTTCAGGATGTAATCCAGGCCTTTTAACCAGTCTTAAAAATCTACTCCTCACCTTACACGTGATAGTTCAGTTATAGCCAATTTGTTTTATAGCTACAACTTTCACTTCCCTCCAATCTTTTACACATGAAACTCTCTTTTCCTAGAGCATCCTTCATCTTTCCTCAACTGGCTAACTTGTCTTTCAAGTCATATCTCAGAAACCATCACCTATGAGAAAACATTATGTATCTTTCTCCCCACTCCAAGTGATCCACCTAATTATTCTATAACATCACTATAGCTCAGAACTGTAGTTGTCTATTTAAGTATTTTATATTTGTGTGACACATTAGGCTATAGGCTTCATAAAGGTGAAAACTCAACTTCTTATTTATTATGGTATTCTCAATATCCAGTGTCTCTTCTGAAATAATTTGTCAGTAAAAATTTATGGAATAGGCCGGGCACGGTGGCTCATGCCTGTAATCCCAGCACTTTGGGAGGTCAAGGCAGGTGGATCACGAGGTCAGGAGATAAAAGACCATCTTGGCTAACGCAGAGAAACCCCGTCTCTACTAAAAAAATACAAAAAAATTAGCCGGGCATGGTGGCGGGTGCCGGTAGTCTCAGCTACTCGGTAGGCTGAGGCAGGAGAATGGCGTGAACCCGGGAGGCGGACCTTGCAGTGAGCCGAGATCACGCCACTGCACTCCAGCCTGGGCGACAGAGCAAGACTCCTTCACAAAAAAAAAAAAAAAATGTGGAATAAATAAATGAATAAAAGAGAGAGATGGACATACTGTGAGAGGGAAGAAGAATGGAAGAAAATATAAATGTAACATTTACACCAAACTCAAAAACCAGATCAATATCCAGGCCCAAAGTTACTAACAATGATTCAACTGTCTTGTGCAGCCTATTTCTATCTGCAAAGAATACAGTTGCTTCCTTAGCAAGGATATAAACAGACTTTGGTGTCTAATTGAGATAGGAGATTAACAGGACTTGCTTTTCAGACCAGTTACAACCTGGCTGATCAAAATAGGATGCAGCAAAGAAACTGGCCAAAACAAGCTAGAACCAAAATGGCAACAAAAGTGGCCTCTAATTACTCTCACTGTTTATTTTCATTTGCACGCTATCAGATACTACCATCAGTGCCATGACAGTTTACAAATGTTGCCATGGCAACAATCTAGAAGTTACTTTATATGGTTCCAAGAATGCCTCACCTCTTTTCCAGGAAGTTCATGAATAACCCACCACTTACTTAGCAAATAATTAAGAATAGGTATAAATATAGCTAGCCAGCAATCCACAAGTGTTACTCTGTGCCACTCTGCCTGTGGGAAAGCCCTGCTCTGTCTATGGAGCAGCCATTTTGCTGTACACTGTTGTTCTAATAAACTTGTTTTCTTTCACTGTCTGCTCGCTCTTAAATTTTTTTTCTGAGCAAAGTCAAGAACCCCTCTGGGGTAAGCCCCAATTTTGGGGTTCACCTTCATCATAATCAAAACATGAATATTACTGTCCTGTCTCCTGGCATATCTTTTTTCTACCTACATACTGCAAACACACCTGGAAGTGAACAAGCTTACTGTGAAAGGCAGAAGAAAAAGTTTAGCATTTTTCTGATTCTGGCTCATGTACATACTCAGTATTTCAATGAACAAAATAACACTACCAGTGAACGTGCACTGCCCCGTACATATGTGTTGATGACTTAGGCATTGATTGAGGAACCAGTACTTTCATTGTGTTTCTAAAAGTAGTAGAAAGTAGTGACTAAGAAGCTAGAAGTTTCTCTGGGATAAGAGATTTCTGTAGGAGTAGATAAGTCAAAAAGGCGAGAAAAGATTCATAGATATTGTCTTCATGCTTTAAAATTTGATTGCCCGGGTTTGAATCCTAGCTTCACTATATTCTTAGCTATGGAATTTGAACAAAATCACAAGCTCTCCAAACCTCAGTGTCCTCATCTATAAAACAGAAATAGCACTTACTGCATGTTTGACATGTTTAATATGAAGGTCAAATGAAATAATCCAAGTACAATTTATATGCAGTGTCTAGTGTGCTAATAATGTTAAAATAATAATCATTATCATAATTATATCAATAATACTATAAGTGTTTAATGTTTCAAATCTGCATAGTGTATATGTGTGCAGAGGTCACCTAGTAGTAAGAAATCAAATCATCTGTAGAAACATGAAAATGAGTAAAATCTTCAAATATGGATAGGATTGAAAAATCTCACGGAAGATTTCCTAGGGCAAAAAAATCATCCTGGGATAAATTCAACCTTTTAGTTTCTACTTTGTTTCTTGTCTATGCTCTGAGTAAGGAGGTAAGCTAGTACTAGTACAATTTGCTCAGATGACCTGGAAGCATTAGAAAATTTGACATAGTAATAAAAAGTTTATGGATTGTATAAGAAGGCCAGGATAACTTAGTTGTAAAAATCAAGGCCACACAACTTTAACTATAATATACAAGGTGGTTCACAAGTCATAATCTATCTGCTTCTTCTTGGAGAAGGAAGAAAAAACAGCAAGCCAAAATAATAAATTACTACATTAACTGTGTTTATATAAACAAATATTTAAATTTAAAATGCTTCTACAAGGTTAAATCTTTTGGCAAATGCAGTGATAATGATAAAAATCATTACAGGCAGGAGAAAAAATCTTTAGTGTTCTATACCACTGTAGGATGACTATAGTTAACAATAATGTATTATGTAGTTTCAAATAGCTAGAAGTACATTCCCAACACAAAGAAATAATAAACGTTTGAGAGGATGGATATGCTAATTACTTTGATCTGATCACTACATTATATGTATTGAAACACTACTATGTACCCTATGAATATATATAATTATTATTTGTCAAATAAAAATATAAATAAATAGTTTCAAAAACAAATTACTGCTTATTTCCTACCCATTTTATTTCCAAACATAATTAACTGTGTAGGTCTGGTGTGTCATAATAGAATCATAAACACATCTACTGTTCCCCAGGAGTACACGGTTGATTGACTTTTTCCAAATATTTTCTTAAGTAATTATATCTACTACCACTAATTAAATCAAATGAATCCAAAATCTGTAGCTCTAACCTTCATTTTCTTTTTCAACACAAGATGCAATTATGGTTGTTGGATATCTGTTATGAAAATTCTGTAGATTCTTTAAACTGAACACTACCAGAATAATTCTTTTCTCTCTTCTCACCTCTCATAAATGACTTCTCCTATATTGCCTATGAGCATTGCAGGCATCACATTCCACCTAAAGGACAAGGAATGCTCTCTCATACTCTTCTATAAGTACATTTATTCCAGTTCCTAAATAGTTCTTGAAAAATGCTCTTTCCATTTTTGCTGACACTGCATTGATCAAGCTCCCACTGTTCCCTCTGCCTGCTCCATATTCATGAAAAATGCTTAGAATAATGTCTGCCTTTCAGGCAAGTCCCTACCCAAGTTTTGGAAAATGTCAATAAGAACCAAATCCATCACCACGTATCAGTGTCTGTGCTATGCACTAAGTGGCACTCCAATGCTGAATGGAAGAGACTATAGGTTTCAAGAAGTCTGTAACCATTGAACATGTATTTATTAGTATGATCAGTGCTAAAATCACATAAATCCAGGTTCTAACCTTTCCTTGAGGTAAAGTGTTCACGGAAAACTGTATTGAGAAAATGGCGTTTAAATTAGGATGTGAGAAATGAGGAAAGATAGGTAGAACATGTGTATGTAGTAGGGGAGTAGGGAAGGTTGGGGATGGGGGGTAATTTTGAGATGTTTCCGGTAAATGGAGCAAGTAAATATGTAAAAGTCCTAAGGCAGAAAAGAGCAAAGGCGTATTATATACAACAGAGAAAGTTTAGTATGGTTGGAAAGGAAAGCAAAGGTGGTACAGAAAGAAGCTAAAGATGGAAGTTTAGGTGAGCCAAGGTCATGAATGATCATGCTAAGTATATGGGGAATTTATCCTGAAGGGGGAAAAAAGAAAGTCAACATGGGAGGCTCCCTTATTATAGCCTCATTCTATTTTCATCCCATAATTTCTGCCATGGCTGTATTTCAGCCTTAAGCTTCCTTTTTGCTATTTTTAAATTATCTTGACTATTAACTAACAGTCCGCACCTATTTCCTAAAATTACTGCTGAGTTGTAGTTTCATGACCTGGAATTTTCCAACAAATATTTCTTTCCTTCATGCCAACCTTGGTCTCTGATTTTAAAATCCAGATGAAATCTGGATATATCATATTTCCTTGTCATGATATTTGGACCACGGAGATCCACATGTTCCCAATGGGGAGGTGAATTGTCTGGACTCCTCATTCCTTCCAGTGCCACATGGCTAGCGCTTCTGAATACATGACATTTGTCCTCCCTGATTGGCTGCCAGGGATTAGTTGTAATAGTCTGTTGTCATAGCCTGTTATTCACTTCTTACTCCAGTAAATTACTGTGTATTGTAATTTCACACCTTCACCAGAATAACATTTAGAAAAGAAAATTTGTAAAATCACCCTAATTTTTAAACATGCTGATGACTCCTCATGCTTATAGAACACTGACTCTGCCAGTGTCACCATGACCTATTCTTCCTAATCCTCTTGTCAGCTTTCCACATCCAGTGACACTCATAACTCCAAGACGTTGCTTACTGAGTTATATTTTAATAATTTTCTTTAGTTTTGGTCTATAAAATTCCTCATTCTTCAAAACGCATGACTGTTGTCCTCTATAAAGCCTTTCCTACCTTTTTATCTTTGGGTTAAATAATTTCCATAATATATCATGATACTTATAAACCACTTAAAAATATTTTCAGGATGCAGCAATGGTTGTGTTACACTCTTTGTAGTTATAACATAAAAACTTACTCCTCATTCTGTTTTACACACTGAAATTAAAATTTCGAATTTAGACATCCAAAATAGTACAGTGATAAGAGAAATATTAAAACAAAATACTTAGTGGTTAAAAAGCGGATATTTATGGAATCCTGAAGGTAATCTGATTAACTGGAATTTTATTATACAAAACCTTAGTAAATGTATGTACTTATATATTAACTTTGAAATATACTGCTTTCTATGTGCTCCCCAGCCACATGGACAGACATTTTCACACACATACATGCGTGCACCTTTTCTAAGCTGTCTCCTTATGAGTTTTTCTCTGGCACAAGATTAAAATTTAAAATAGAAAGATAGAAATTGTGTTTGAGTAATTTCACTGTCTTTCCATATTTGGCTAGTAAGTAGTTATTGAATAAATTAATAGAACCACTACAATATTCATCATAAGACTGTAATCCAAATAAAAGATGCATTACATATTCACCTATATACATTCATTTTATAATGACTCTTTGGTTGTAATACTCCTAATAAGTATATCAAGCTATATATTTAGATCAAATTTTGAAAAATTACCTCTGCAAAGTCTACTATGGACATATTTGAGAGATATCACCCTTCCCATATTTAGATTGAGTAGGAGGGTTATAGAGGAAAAAATGACATCTCCGGAACATACTCCTTTCTCAGCCAATAAGTTTCATCTCTTTTGACAGAAAATATAACATTTTTAGACTATCACTTCAGAATATCTTTTAAGGAAATTATATGACTCTGCTCTAGGTTCTTAATCTTACCAGTATGGATCAAATAGAAATAAATTATATTTGCCAGTTTTCTTATACCCACTATCACTCTTTGATTGTGGCTAAGTCCACAGAGAGCCATTGGAATTTCCTCTCCTGACAAAAATTGAGAAAAATGCTGATGATACAAATGTCATGTGCATTCTTTTTTTTTTTTTTTCTTTTTAAGACAGAATCTTCCTCTGTTGCACAGGCTGGAGTGCAGTGACATGATCTTGGCTCACTGCAATCTCTGCCTCCCAGATTCAATAGATTCTCCTGCCTCAGTCTCCTGAGTAGCTAGGATTACAGGTATGTGCCACAATGCCTGGCTAATTTTTGTATTTTTAGTAGAGGCAGGGTTTCATCATGTTGACCAGGTTGGTCTCGAACTCCTGACTTCAGATGATTCTCCCGCCTCAGTCTCCCAAGGTGCTAGGATTACAGGCATGAGCCACTGCACCCATCCTGTCCCATCCCGTGCATTCTTATTAGTATTCCAGGAATTGCAACACTTCCTCTTTAGAATTTCCTCTTTCATGCATTTACTTTTCATTAAATGTGAGGTGAAGATCCAATAAAAATAGTTAGAACTACACCAGATTATGGGTATATTTGTGAGCATATTAACATTAGTATTACCATTGCTAAATGCCACAGGCTCAGGTACCTCATTTGCTTTAGAGTAGTACCTCAATGGCCACGTCTAAGACTCCCCGGAGATATGTGGGGATTTTGGAAGTGACAGATTTACGCAGGGAACCAGTGTTCTCTTATCTTTCTTACAAGGAAGATTGTCACTCTTTCTATTCACATCTTTGCTGCTTATGCTTTCTAAGAATGCTGGCCACCAGGCATAGCCATCTCCTGCTAGAGGCTTTCTTGAGCCCTCAAGGAACTGAAGCTGTCATCTTTCCTGGAGGGAATTAATTTAAATATTGTGTTCTCTTGCTCTCACACTCACCTAAACCCTTTCTTTTGTGTTGGCTTTAAGCAGTGCTAATTCAGGCTCTAGGTAACATAGGTGAACATTAGTCTATAATCAATACATTTCCACAGCTACTTGAACTCTCTTTTCATTAAAGTCTTAAAAATAATCAGTCCATTAGGCTGACTGGCCAATTGAAATCATCAAGCCGTTCCTCGCTGATGTCATGGCTGAATTCTTACTGAAGCCTAAATATAAAGCTCCTATGTATAAAACTTATCTAAAAATGTATAAACACAAGAATTACAGTTTACTAGTCCTTCAATTGCCCAAAGTCAAAATTGCATCTTCATCTACTTATTCTATAATAATATTTAATATTTCAACTTTGGTGAATCTGACAATTATGAGTCCTGGAGTTGCTCTTCTCGAGGAGTATCTTTGTGGTGTTCTCTGTATTTCTTGAATCGAATGTTGGCCTGCCTAAATATTAAAGGCAGCCAGAGAGAAAGGTCGGGTTACCCACAAAGGGAAGCCCATCAGACTAACAGCGGATCTCTCGGCAGAAACTCTACAAGCCAGAAGAGAGTGGGGGCCAATATTCCACACTCTTAAAGAAAAGAATTTTCAACCCAGAATTTCATATCCAGCCAAACTAAGCTTCATAAGTGAAGGAGAAATAAAATACTTTACAGACAAGCAAATGCTGAGAGATTTTGTAACCACCAGTCCTGCCCTACAAGAGCTCCTGAAGGAAGCACTAAACATGGAAAGGAACAACTGGTACCAGCCGCTGCAAAATCATGCCAAATTGTAAAGACCATCGAGGCTAGGAAGAAACTGCATCAACTAACGAGCAAAATAACCAGCTAACATCATAATGACAGGATCAAATTCACACATAACAATATTAACTTTAAATGTAAATGGACTAAATGCTCCAATTAAAAGATACAGACTGGCAAATTGGATTAAGACTCAAGACCCATCCGTGTGCTGTATTCAGGAAACCCATTTCACGTGCAGAGACTTACATAGGCTCAAAATAAAAGGATGTAGGAAGATCTACCAAGCAAATGGAAAACAAAAAAAGGCAGGGGTTGCAATCCTAGTCTCCGATAAAACAGACTTTAAACCAACAAAGATCAAAAGAGACAAAGAAGGCCATTACATAATGGTAAAGGCATCAATTAAACAAGAAGAGATAACTATCTTAATATATATGCACCCAATGCAGGAGCACTCAGATTCATAAAGCAAGTCCTGAGTGACCTACAAAGAGACTTAGACTCCCACACAATAATAATGGGAGACTTTAACACTCCACTGTCAATATTAGACAGATCAACAGGACACAAAGTTAACAAGGATACCCAGGAATTGAACTCAGCTCTGCACCAAGTGGACCTAATAGACATCTACAGAACTCTCCACCCCAAATCAACAGAATATACATTTTTTTCAGCACCACACCACACCTACTCCAAAATTGACCACATAGTCGGAAGTAAAGCTCTCCTCAGCAAATGTAAAAGGACAGACATTATAACAAACTGTCTCTCAGACCACAGTGCAATCAAGCTAGAACTCAGGATTAAGAAACTCATTCAAAACTGCTCAACTACATGGAAACTGAACAACCTGCTCCTGAATGACTACTGGGTACATAATGAAATGAAGGCAGAAATAAACATGTTCTTTGAAACCAACGAGAACAAAGACACAACATACCAGAATCTCTGGGACACATTCAATGCAGCGTGTAGAGGTAAATTTATAGCACTAAATGCCCACAAGAGAAAGCAGGAAAGATCCAAAATTGACACCCTCACATCACAATTAAAAGAACTAGAAAAGCAAGAGCAAACACATTCAAAAGCTAGCAGAAGGCAAGAAATAACTAAAATCAGAGCAGAACTGAAGGAAACAGAGACACAAAAAAACCCTTCAAAAAATTAATGAATCCAGGAGCTGGATTTTTGAAAGGATCAACAAAATTGAAAGACTGCTAGCAAGACTAATAAAGAAAAAAAACAGAGAAGAATCAAATAGACACAATAAAATCATAAAGGGGATATCACCACCGATCCCACAGAAATACAAACTACCAAAAGAGAATACTACAAACACCTCTATGCAAATAAACTAGAACATCTGGAAGAAATGGATAAATTCCTCGACACATACACTCTCCCAAGACTAAACCAGGAAGAAGTTGAATCTCTGAATACACCAATAACAGGATCTGAAATTGTGGCAATAATCAATAGTTTAACAAACAAAAAGAGTCCAGGACCAGATGGATTCACAGCCGAATTCTACCAGAGGTACAAGGAGGAACTGGTACCATTCCTTCTGAAACTATTCCAATCAATAGAAAAAGAGGGAATCCTCCCTAACTCATTTTAAGAGGCCAGCATCATCCTGATACCAAAGCCTGGCAGAGACACAACCAAAAAAGAGAATTTTAGACCAATATCCTGGATGAACATCGATGCAAAAATCCTCAATAAAATACTGGCAAACCGAATCCAGCAGCACATCAAAAAGCTTATCCACCATGATCAAGTGGGCTTCATCCCTGGGATGCAAGGCTGGTTCAATATACGCAAATCAATAAATGTAATCCAGCATATAAACAGAACCAAAGACAAAAACCACATGATTTTCTCAATAGATGCAGAAAAGGCCTTTGACAAAATTCAACAACCCTTCATGCTAAAAACTGTCAATAAATTAGGAATTGATGGGACATATCTCAAAATCATAAGAGCTATCTATGACAAACCCACAGCCAATATCATACTGAATGGGCAAAAACTGGAAGCATTCCCTTTGAAAACTGGCACAAGACAGGGATGCCTTCTCTCACCACTCCTATTCAACATAGTGTTGGAAGTTCTGGCCAGGGCAATTAGGCAGGAGAAGGAAATAAAGGGAATGCAATTAGGAAAAGAGGAAGTCAAATTGTCCCTGTTTGCAGATGACATGATTGTATATCTAGAAAACCCCATTGTCTCAGCCCAAAATCTCCTTAAGCTGATAAACAACTTCAGCAAAGTCTCAGGATACAAAATCAATGTACAAAAATCACAAGCATTCTTATACACCAATAACAGACAAACAGAGAGCCAAATCATGAGTGAACTCCCATTCACAATTGCTTCAAAGAGAATAAAATACATAGGAATCCAACTTACGAGGGATGTGAAGAACCTCTTCAAGGAGAACAACAAACCACTGCTCAATGAAATAAAAGAGGATACAAAGAAATGGAAGAACATTCCATGCTCATGGGTAGGAAGAATCAATATCATGAAAATGGCCATACTGCCCAAGGTCATTTATGGATTCAATGCCATCCCCAACAAGCTACCAATGACTTTCTTCACAGAATTGGAAAAAACTACTTTAAAGTTCATGTGGAACCAAAAAGAGCCCACATCACTAAGTCAATCCTAAGCCAAAAGAACAAAGCTGGAGGCATCACGCTACCTAACTTCAAACTCTACTACAAGGCTACAGTAACCAAAACAGCATGGTACTGGTACCAAAACAGAGATATAGATCAATGGAACAGAACAGAGCCCTCAGAAATAACGCCGCTATAAAGACACATGCACCCGAATGTTTACTGCGGCACTATTCACAATAGCAAAGACTTGGAACCAACCCAAATGTCCAACAATGATAGAGTGGATTAAGAAAATGTGGCATATATACACCATGGAATACTATGCAGCCATAAAAAATGATGAGTTCATGTCCTTTGTAGGGACATGGATGAAATTGGAAATCATCATTCTCAGTAAACTATCACAAGGACAAAAAAACAAACACCGCATGTTCTCACTCATAGATGGGAATTGAACAATGAGAACACATGGACACAGGAAGGGGAACATCACACTCTGGGGACTGTTGTGGGGTGGGGGGAAGGGGGAGGGATAGCATTAGGAGATATGCTAATGCTAAATGACGAGTTAATGGGTGCAGCACACCAGCATGGCACATGTATACATATGTAACTAACCTGCACATTGTGCACATGTACCCTAAAACTTAAGGTATAATAATAATAAAAATAATAAAAACAATAATATTTAATATTTAATATTTCTTAGAAAATACGTGGCATCTATATTTTCTAAGATAAGATTGCATTTTCCTTCCATTCAAGTACTGGCATTCCTTGAATTCTATCAATTCTCTGCACCCAGGGTTTAAAATCTCTTATATGATGTCTCTGAGGAGCTAACACACAGTTCTTGCCAGAGGATGTGAGATAAATAGAATTATTCCAGAGACTCTGAGGATCCCAGGATCTATGTGGATGTATGCAGGTTAGTGCAGTGGTGGGGAAAAGGGAGAAGATTTATTGCAATAAGTACTACTGTGTCCGGAATTGGTGGGTTCTTAGTCTCACTGACTTCAAGAAGGAAGCCGCGAACCCTGACGGTGAGTGTTACAGTTCGTAAAGGCGGCGTGTCCGGAGTTTGTTCCTTCTCATGTTGGGATGTGTTCGGAGTTTCTTCCTTCTGGTGGGTTCGTGGTCTCGCTGGCTCAGGAGTGAAACTGCAGACCTTCACAGTAAGTGTTACAGCTCTTAAGGCGGCTCGTCTGGAGTTGTTTGTTCCTCCCAGTGGGTTCGTGGTCTCGCTGGTCAGGAGTGAAGCTGCAGACCCTCACCGTGAGTGCGGGGACCGGGCGCACCCTCTGCAGCTGCTGGCCTGGGTGCTAAGCCCCTCACTGCCCGGGGCCAGCAGGGCCGGCCGGCCGGCCCCTCTGAATGCGGGGCCGCCAAGCCCGCGCCCACCCGGAACTCTAGCTGGCCTGCAAGCGCTGCACGCAGCCCTGGTTCCCAGCAGTGCCTCTCTCTCCACACCTCCCCACAAGCCGAGGGAGCCGGCTCTGGCCTTGGCCAGCCCAGAGAAGGACTCCCATGGTGCAGCGGCGGGCTGAAGGGCTCCTCAAGCGCCGCCAGAATGGGCGCCCAGGCTGAGGAGGCACCCAGAGTGAGCGAGGGCTGGGAGGGCTGCCAGCACGCTGTCACCTCTCACTACTAGTTAGTCTGCATTTATGGAATATTTTGAGCACCAACAGTGGAATAATAATAAATCGAGTTATAGGCATACAATGAAATTCTATACAGCAATGAGAATAAAATCTTCAACTACCCA
The DNA here is from genome assembly GCF_028885655.2 of Pongo abelii. NCBI lineage: Eukaryota > Metazoa > Chordata > Mammalia > Primates > Hominidae > Pongo > Pongo abelii. The sequence goes on along the minus strand of NC_071990.2, from coordinate 50,345,077 downwards.
ACAACATTGTTTACTGTTTATATTGTCTATACAATATATGTTGTATTTATTGATATATTTAATAACAAATCTCACAAAAATATTGCATAAAAGAAGTCTGACACAATGGAATGAGTGATATATAAAAAGGTTCATTGTATCATTATCAAAATGAATAATTTAATCATTATTAATTAAAATTAATATTATCATTGAATATTCGGGTGAGGTAGTTACCATAATATATATGATGTACCATTTTTGTAAATTACAAAAATCAAGTAAAGGTGATGTGTGCTTTTAGAAATCAGAATAACAGTTGTTTCTGGGGTGTTGAGGAATAATGACTGATAGAGATAAGAGTGGGTATGATAATGCTGTATTTCTAGATGTGGGTAGTTATTTAGGCATGTGCAGTTTGTAAAAACAGAACTATTCTTTTATTATATATGTACTTTTTCATGTATATATCATACTTCAAAAAAGTTTTTTAAGATATAAAAATATGCAGAATAAAATGGAAAAGTTCTTTTTCATTAGGCATATCTTAAACCCACTCTTGTCTCTACAGCAAACCACTATAAATAGTTTTATGCATATTCTTCCAGGTGTTCTTTTTATGTGTATACCTATATGCGTATGCATAGATAACCTGCACTTGACTCACAGAAAAACATATGTTCATATCTCTTTCAACTTTGTGGTCAGCAAATTCATGTTGATAGCTTGAAATTAGCCGTGTTAGGAGTATTTACACCACAGAAATTAAAGACTGCTACAAACCAGATTTTTTTTTCTCTGAGAGCAAGTTAATGATTTATAAATTTTTCTATTACAAAACAATACTGCACTAAGCATAAGTAACATATAGCTTGAATATATTGCACCAGTGTCTCTTATTTTTCAAACTTTCTAATGAAAAGTCTGATATCCGAACAATTATTGATATTTATAGAAAAAGTTCCCTCACTCTCTCACACTCTGATTTTGATTGCTTCTCTATATTCTTGGGATTTTGAGATTCTACCACCATCTCTCCAAGTAAGATCCAATTTCTTGTGAAATAATCTCAGGAATAAGCATATTGATGATGAGTTGTTGAAATTAGACATCCCAACATTCAGGAATGACTACAAGCAGTAGTCTATATAGGCAATTTCTATAACCAGCTCTTCTCCCAGTAGCAATGAGATTTTAAACATTTTGAACATTTCTAGAAGAAGTGGTCTTAGATGCTTGAGAAAACTAGAATTATACAGTGACCAAGATTGGAAAGGGTGAGTATCAACATAAAAACAGTAAAACAGTAGAGATTCACAGTCATAGAAACATGAATTAAAATTGTACCACTACTATGTATTAGCTGCATATTTAACTTTTACAAAATAGTAAAATCTCTTTGAGTCTCAATTTCCTCAATTGGAAAAATAAGGATAATAGTTTTTGTACATTTTTGTTTTGTTATTGAAGATTAAATAGCCTGGTATATATATATAAAGAAACTCTCTCAGTGTTTGGAACATAAGAGGCACCCAAAACATATTGGCTTCTTCCTTGATTTTTTTTTAACCCAAGCCATTGTCCTATACTCCACTGAGGACTACAGGCCAAATTCTGGCTGTTTTCATTTTTCTCTACATACTCTCTATCTCGCGGGTAACTGTTTGAGCCAGAGGTATGTGATGCTATATAGCAGAAAGAGCACTCTATTATGCTATTATCTTGCTCCTATGAAGTAATTGTTATATCACAGTAAAGAGGTCAAACCCTGTCTCTGTATCCCAGGCTCCTTATCTCAAAACGTGTAGGTTGCTTGGAAAAAGTCTTTACCAGACCCAAGTGTTTACCAGACCTAAAACTCTACAACATTATAGATCAAATTCTTCCATCTCCCTCTGTAAGAGTAAGAAGTGACAGTGAGGGCAAGGATGTAGAAGTTCAAACTGAAGTGGAAAGCCTATCTTTTCTCAATAAAAGTAGGACAACTGCAGAACAAGATGGATAATGGCAATGTGGTAGAGAGTAGTGATTTGTCAGGGATTTCAATGAACCTACAGTAAGAAGGATTTAATCAGAGACTGTAAGTGTAGAAATGAGAGTGAGTTCAAGAACTAATAAAATAAATAATATTGGATGAATACTTACTATATGCCAATAACTATGTCCATAATCTCACTTAGTCCTCACTATGCAGTTGTTTCTATTATTAACTATCAAATGTGGAAACTAAATCTTGATGAGATTAGTAATTTGACCAAGATCCTCCAACTAATAAGTGGCAAAACTTGTACTGAAATCTGTGCCTAGATGTTTGGAGTAAAGCAATAGAGAGAGGAAAGAGAAATGACAAGATAAAAAGGGCTAAAGAGTACCATAAACCCACTGGGTGAAGAAACTATGTCTATAAACCTTTGAAAACACATAATACACAGTAAAATGTGCTGTTGATTAAGCACTCAAGAAATCGATGTAGATCAGCTGTTTCGAACACACACACACACACACACACAAGTTTAGAAAGAAGAGCCAAACAATATTTAAGTTTCTTCATAATTAATGACTCTAAAAGCAACCACATAATTTATTTGAAAGATTCAGGTGTTCCTCTATGCATACTTCAATGGCTGTACAAAATGCATCTTTTATATCCTTTGGACTGTGGCATATAAATAGACTTATCAGGAACAGACAATTCTTTGTAGGGAGTTAATGGTCCTGCTCTCATGCTCATGCATTTTCGAAATAGCATTTAAGATGAAAAGATATTGTACTTCTTTTTTAGTCCTTATCCCCATTTGCTGCTTGAATTCCTTCTAACATATTCCCACCAAGTAGTTATCCAACTTGCTCTTGAATAATCACAGTAAAAGTAAATTTACAACTTCCCAGAGCAACTAATTCCAGTTTTACATAGCTGATTTGTAGATCATCTTCTTCATGTTCAGCAGCAATCACTTTCCCTGTTACTTTCATATCCTGGTTCTACACTTTGAGGTTATATTTAACTAGTTTAATTCCATTTCCCACATCCAACCTTCAAATTTCTGAAGACATCTCTCTATTCTCTCATTATATTTTATGTTCCTTTTGCTAAACATTCCCATTTTCTTTCCCACATGATATGGTTTTACATTCTCATTCCATGCTAGCACTGCCATACAGAAATTTCTCCAGGATTTTGAGTGTTTCATTTTCTTTCCTAGAGCCAAATGCAAGATTCCAGGTGGTATTTGACTAGTAACAAAACATCCCTCTTGTTTAGAATTATTTTTGTTCACTCATGCAGTCTAACCTAATTATCAAAATCAAAAGCATGTCTCTTTCTAGGGACAACTAACTATCTTAATTTCACCAGATTAACAAAACTAACATTTTCTCATTTTGCTTCTATACACTACAAAGCACAGAGCTAAAGCAAACTAATAGTATCTTTTCTTAAAACATCTGTTTCAGACATAAATTCTGCTCATCCATATTCTGTGAACGATATTCTTGAAATTAAATATATGCATATATATATGCAAGTATTGCAGTGTCACAGTCTGGCATATTTGGGAACTTTGCATGTTTCATATTGTCCTATTATTCTGGATGTTCTGTAAAGCTTAACTCAGGTTCTTGCCACCTATGACTACCTGGAAATTAAATCACTCTAAGAGGTTCAAAGTGTTTTTCCTCTCCACTGATGTGATTTATTTAATGCTAATGATTTGTTAACCCAGGTCATATTACTCAAGTATCTTTCTTCTATCCAATTTTAGTTTTCTTCCTTTATCACTTTCTACTTTATCTCTTCCTTTCTGGTTTGCTGGAATTTTTGATAGCGATCAATATTGCTCAGTACAGAAGGAAGTGATGGCTGCTGTGTATCAGATGGGCTTTGTATATGTAACTCACTTACTTCAGGGAAGGCTGCAGGGAAACTTAACTCCCATGGGCTGAACCTGGTAAAGAACTGGAATGAGTGTGTTTTGGGGAGTCATCCCCAATCTATATCAAAGGCTTAACTGTGTTTGAATAGAGTTAAACTGTGTTTATACACTACATTGTACTCCAGTACACATAAGACCATAAATTTTTCAGTAACCGTAAAGTAGTCTTAACATGTTTTTGAATTTCTGTATCAGGATAATTTAAGACTCAACCTCTAGAGAAGTTATCTTTGTCCTTTTCCTTGTGTATTATTCTCATGCCTACCAGAGTCGTATTTCCTTAGCTCTCTGAAGAAGCAAACTAGTCTTAGCTTCAAGGTCACACTGAAACTGAATCATATTGAAGTATAATCTCAGAAAAAATAAAACTCAACTAGTGCAAGGAGTCACAGAAGGAAAAAACAAGGAAAGTAGAAAAGTTCAAATGTTAATTGTATAATCTCGTGTATTTGCAAAAGAAAGAATGGCAGAAGCTTTAAAGTTCTTCCAAGGTAATTTTTGTGTGTTTTCCACATTGCTACAGAGGGAAATTAAGCAGAATAGAAAGAGTAGGGAATATCTTGATTAAATCAGAACCAGATCTTTAAGGAATTCTCTCTCAAACCATATGGGTAACCATATGCAAGTGGCAAGTCATTTAACCCTTTGGCTCTGTTTTACCATGTGGGAAACAAAGAGTTAAATCAAGTGACATGAATAGTTCTTTCAATTCTAAAATAAATAATTATAAGAATTCCGCTCCAAAACACAGTTCCAGAACGACCCTGACAAATGCATTTTAATCTGAAGATTTTGAGATGTGTGTTTTTATGAATGTCTGGGGATTTACATGTATTATTGCAAGCAGGGGTATTGTGTATGCATGTAAAAATGAGTAGGTTTTATTTTTTGGTAAATGAACTATTCAGTCCTCCAAATAATCGAAGGCTTTTCAAAATAATCACTAAGAGATTTTATTCACACATTTTTAAAGTTAAAATTGTTTTGCCCCAGTGAGGTAGTCTCTAAATTACTTGAGACCATGGACTCTATTATTCACCTTATTATTATTCACCTTATTATGTGCCAAGTACCTTCCCTATAGTAGGCACTCCTAAAAGACTTCTATATTTAATCTTATAAAGATTTATCATTCTAAAATCCAAGACCTCTTTACTAAAAGCCAAAGTAGAAAAAAGTAATTTTCTACATCTGATACTGCAACCGAGATCAAATTTATACACGTATCTGAATTTTCTACTTTAGACATTAATTCCTTCAAGACTAGTGAACTAATAATGAGCTATCTACCAATTTCAAAGTAATAAGGTAAAATAAAGATAAAATAACACATAGAGTGTTTTCCCCTGAGAAGTTCACAAAGGAGAATTATTGATTTTTAAAAATTGAGAAACTGATTATAGCAAAAAGTTACATTTTCAAAAAAGTATCCAAAGGACCTAGAAGAATGGCAGCAAGTCATGTCTGCTATAACACCCACATTTTCTACAATATTATTATTTGGAGTTATATGTCTCAAGTCTAATATCTAGAAACTAAGGAGAGGATGTAACTCAATTTTCCAAGCTTATTAGGGATACAGCATGAAATTTAGACAGGTGGAAATGCAAGTATGCCATGAGAATGAAAAAGTAGCCCAGCATTTGGGAATAATTGAAACAGAGTGAATTGCCCTAAATATAATTTAGAAAGTCAATTCTGTGTGTAGAAAATAAGTTAATATTGCCTAAATAATAGAATAGTATCATATGAATAATATAAGTTGTAGGGCTTAGAGTTTGCCATAAATCAACACTACTGGGTAAGACTGTGTAGGAAATCTTTGGATAGAAAAACAAGTGGTTTTGTTGCTCCTCATGGCTTGAACTAGATGTGATTATATAGTAATTAAGGAATTCCATGAAATACGGAACTCATGCATCCTACCTAACAGCTTCAGTTATAGCAAGACTCAGTTGTCTGACAGAAAATATAAGGCAAGTAATAATTGGAAAAGGGTATAAGGCATCTCGTAGATTGGTTGTTAACATCTAGTTCCTTACGTTGGTGTCATGGGACATGATCCAATGTCGGTATGTTCAATTCATGATAGTTCATTGAGGTAAACCCTTGACTGTGCATATTTCTGTGTACATGTTATACTTGGAAAAACTTTTTTCTAAACAAGATTCCTTTACCGGTTCTTTGTCTAAAACCTTCTTTGAAGCTCTATATCACATTACAAATAAAAGCCTAGTTCTTTAATGGCCTACAAGGCCTTCCACAATACAGCCTCCCACCACACAATCTCCCACTGCTCTCCTCTTTGCTACCTTTTCCAACCATGCAGGCTTCCTGCTAATCCTTGAACCACTCCAACACAATTTGTATTGGTGTATTTTTTTCCTAGCTGTTCATTCTGGCTGGACATCTCATCTTTCAGACAGATGTTTGGCTAACACCCTCATTTCCTCAGGTCATTCCTCAAATTTCTGCTTCTCAATTGGGCCTACACTGACGAGCTTATTTAATGTGGTAATCTGCTACCCACAGTACCACCAATGTCCCTCAGTCTTCAAGCATACTGTATCATTTATTGTTTATTCTATTTATCATTTATTTGCTGGCTCCTTCCCCTAGTATGCAAGCTCCTTGAGCAAAGATATTTGTCTATTTTGTTTCAAGAAGCCCCAACAAATCTCAGTAAATTATTCAGCCTACCTCCACCTCTGGCAATGTAAAATGCAGTTAAGTTCTATGAAAATGTCAAGCAAATACCATTTTATACAAACTTGCAGAAAAGAGTAAGAGAGTCAAATATTATAAAGAGTTTCAGACACTAGGTAGTTAAAAAAGCAACACCTATCCAGTAAAACTAGAAATGTAAAGATGATATAACATTAGAAAATGTATTATTGTAATTTACATCAACAAAACAAAGTATAATCATTCCCTTCATTCTCTTCCTATCTACACACTTGATCACTGCAGCTACACCCTTCTGCAGTCTTCCTATATAATCTTGGTAGATTGATCTGAAAATCCCCAATATTGCTCTGTTTCTTTTCTCTGAACTACCATGACATTGCATGACCCCAATTATTTATGTTTCCTTTTTATTTTTCTTTATTATGTCCCATGGCCACTTGACCTCTTCCAAGGATGTTTGTGAGCTTTAGAGTGCCATGTGTTCAGCACTCAGTTCTTTCTCTTTGCTCTCTTCCCCAGTCGTGGATCATTAGTCATTTTTCTCAAGTTCCAAATCTACTTTGCCAACTTCCTGGGGTATTGTAAATAAAACTGTCAGGCATGGTGGCTCATGCCTGTAATCCCAACACTTTGGGAGGCCAAGGCAGGAGAATCCTCTGAGGCCAAGTGTTTAAGACTAGCCTGGGCAACTTAATGATGCCATGTCTCTATAAATTAAAGAAAAAAAAATTAGCTGGGTGTGGTGACATGTGCCTGCAGTCCTAGCTACTTGGGAGGCTGAGGCAGGAGGATTGCTTAAATCCACAGGAGTTTGAGGTTACAGTGAGCTATGATCAAATCACTGCACTCCAGTATGGGTGACACAGTGAGATCCTGTTCCTGAAACGAAAACATCATGATTTAGAGTAAAGCTAAAGAAAGAAGTGGAAAGAAACGGAAAAGTTAACTTCAGGTTTTTCAGCTCTGGAAAGAGCTTGGATAAGTGATGAGACCAAGTACAGAACTGTTGAGGATCTAAAGAAGAGCCTCCTTTGGAGGGAAGAAGATGATATCATCTTTGGATAAATTATTCAATTTTATATACTTTCACATTAGAAAGTCTTTGAATAGTATTGTACCAGGAAATGTATATCAGGCAAGAGGCTATAGATGGAAATAAAATTTGAAAGTTACCCATTAAGAGGTAATGAAGATATAGAAGAAGATGACATGGTGAATCCAGTTGTGACAAGGGTAATGTCATGGAGACACTCAGAAGCAGTGCAAGGGAAAGGAGTTAGTAAAAGGGAAAGTAAAGGGAAAGTGGACAAGAGGAGCACAGTTATGGGTTCTAATGAAGTTCATTTGCAAAGAGGAACTGTTTATACAGCCAGCAGCTATGGAAGAGAATTTCAGGAAAGATTAAACGTATGACTTTTTTTCTTTTCTTTTCTTTTTTTTTTTTTTTTTGAGAGTCTCACTCTGTCACCAGGCTGGAGTACAGTGGCTCAATGCGCAATCTCGGCTCACTGCAACCTCCACTTCCTAGGTTCAAGTGATTCTCCTGCCTCAGCTTCCCGAGTAGCTAGTACTACAGGCACATGCCACCACACCCAGCTGATTTTTGTATTTTTAGTACAGATGGGGTTTCAGCATGTTGGCCAAGATGGCCTCAATCTCGACCTCATGATCCGCCAACCTCGCACCTCGGCTTCCCAAAGTGCTGGGATTATAGGTGTGAGCCACCGTGCCCGGCCATGTATCACATTTTTAAAGTACCATTAATATGATAACCAAGAAAAGAATGTTGAATTTATAGACAGCAATTGTCCTTTTTGTAGAAAAATATTGAGCTCCTGTATTTCAGGTTAAAATGGCATGTCAATTCTTCAGATGAAGTAACTGAACATATCAAATAGTATCTTCAAGTCATATAGCTGGTAGAAGACTTGAAACTAGAAACCAGAGCTGAAACGACGTCAAAAATTCTCACTTTGGTATGATTTCATGTTTCTGAAAAAAAATCAAGTCATACAGCGCATTAAAAAATTTTTCTGATATCTAAGACTATGATAGAAATTTCATATGTATATATGTGCATGTATGTGTGTGTGTATAACAAATCACTTTTTTAATACCCTTGATGTATTAAATGCAAAGCAGAAATTATTTGGAAGATGAAATATATAGGAATAAATTATAAAAAGTAATATTTGGATTTATTTTGTGACTAAGTTGTGAATGTTATTTTTACTATTGTTCTTAAAATATAATCTCTTAACACCTAAGTTGTTTTACTAAAAGGAAGCTATTGGTTAGAAAAACAGGCAACAACAGGTTTTTATAATCTCCATATTTTAAAAAAATGATACATTTCAACCCTGTAATTTTCTCCTGTTTCTTAATAACATGAGTTTTAGATAAAGATATTCTAATGAAATTATTTTTGTTATTTAAAAAAGATTAAAATGAACAATTTTTTCTGTAATACATATAATACAAATTATTTATAATACTTCTTTTTTATTTTTATTTTTAAATTGAAAGAAAATTGAATTCAAAACAAATTACCAAAGGACAAATCATTCTTTCCAAAGCAGAAGATTGTTCTTATGTTCAAAACAGCAACTGATTAAACAGACTATAAAACAGAACAGACGGCCTTCTAGTCCAATCTCAAGAAATTCGAGTCCAGAGAAGCAGGCTGACACTAGAAACGAGATTCCAGCTGTGAACCATGGTGAATGAGAAACTGCTTTTGCTTCTGTTACAGTAGGTCTGGCAGAAATGTAACCAGAGCTCCGTCTTGTGTCACAGGAAAGGCTCGCAGCAGCAACACTCATCATTCCCCAGTCCAGCAGGCTAGAACCTATGACCTATGCATAGGTTATAACAGATCTTCAGATCATAATTATGGTGTCTGAACATGGATGTGTATGCACACAAGCATATGCACACACGTGCACACATTTTCTCTCACCGTAATCAAAAAACTGCAAAAAATTTTACACATTTACATACGTAAAATTGTATAAAAATATATTTTTAAATAGTAAAGAAAATTCTCTATGATTCATATTATATCTTGTTTCAAAAAGTGGTTCATATTTTAGGAAAGGGGCAATGTCCAATACTTGTTTGGTTTAGTTTTGACTTTCATAGTATCATCTGTATTCCATGATTACATCTAACTTTTAGGCATCATGTCAAACGATGTTGATTATATCTGCATTTATAATACACATAGATTGCCTCTTCTGTCGAGGAGAAGATATAGCACAAATACACAATTCATTTTCAACGCAGCCCTATAACCACTGGTTATAAATTTCAACTACTTTCTTACCAGTATTTTCAATACCCTTGTCCAACCAACTCTGAAAATCTGTAACCTTGAGATGATTCAACTTCCTGTCTTCTACGCCTTGCTGCACGCTGCTGCAGAAGATGCTTGGACCCTGATCACCTCACAGCTATTACTCAAATGTTCTCTGTTCAACTTCTCTTCTCATTTTCTCTTCTCATTACCCAAAACGGGACCCCCATATCTTCACTATACTTCTCAGAATCTCAAAGCCCTCCTACTCCCACCACTGTTCTTCCACCACTTTGCAAGAAAATATAAAAGTCTACTAACCGTGAGCTACTCTAACTATACTTCAGGGCTGCTGCATTCTATCTTTGCGCTCTTGATACTGCCTTTCTTGGCTGTCTCAGACAGTGAGATTTCTCCCTAAGGCTAACCTACCACCTTTAGCAAAGCCCATATTCTCTTCTGACACTTCAGCAATTATTTCTCTTCTCTCTCCTTTGAAATTTTGCCCTCATCCTATGAAACCATTTAAGTTATTACAGTTTTCTAAAAACTATCCCTTTACTCTGTGTCTTCATCTAATCCTCATCATATCTGTCTTTCTGAAAATAATACAGCATTTTAAAATTTTTAGCCAGATGAATTATCCACTTCTTTAACTTTCATTTACTTCCTTTCTTGATGCTACTGTCTCCTGGATCTCTTCCTGACACTGAATGTGACTTTGTTGACCCCTTTACTGACTTTTCTTCCTCTCCACATTACTAAAAATTTATTATTTCTAAACTCCTTATGGTAGATACTTGAGAGATATAGTTCTCCATTTCATAGGACCAACCATAAGCAGTCATACGAACTGTGACTGAAGACTGTGCTTCAAATAAAAGAGGAATGAACTGATTCATTAGCTCCCATCTCACATGTTCTGTCACAATGCAATCATGTTCCCACATCTCTGGTAAAACATTCTGGTGCTTCAAGAAGAGAGAGTCCTATGGTATGTCATGCCTCTTTTCAGGGAATTGTCTGTGCTAGGAGGCAAAGGGTTCAACCAGAAAAGATATCGAGGTTTGGAGATGTGATTCTTTCATTTTTAGTACATATCATAGTTATATGAACAATGCAATAATTCATTTGACTTTCCCATTAATTGAGATTGAGCATGCACACACACACACACACACATATATCTACACACACACATATATGTATATATGTATATACTTCTAAAGCACTCTTTGATATATATGTGTATCAAAGTACTCTTTTATGTATATATGACATGTATGTGTGTGTGTGTGTACTGTGCTTAACTCCATGCCTAGAACATAGTAAATGGTCAAGTAAATATATGCCAAATAAATGAATAAATATATGTCAAGTAAATATATAAATGTATATCAAGTAAATATATGTCAAACAAATGAGGTGGGTTAAGTAGCATTTTGTACTTGTTAAAAGAACTGATGAGTTAGTGGGTGCAGCGCACCAGCATGGCACATGTATACATATGTAACTAACCTGCACATTGCGCACATGTACCATAAAACCTAAAGTAAAATAATAATAATAATAAATAAATAAATAAATAAATAAAAGAACTGGTTTGGAAATTTAACAAACATGATTTTGTATTCTTATTTCAGTCCTATTGTGTGATCTTGGCAAGTTTTTGAACCCTCATTATTCTCTTTTCTCATAAGTACGATGTGAAGAATACAAAAAGATAATAAATACTCATAGATTGTTTTGAGTTTTTAATGATGCTATGTATGCAAATCTACTTATACTAGACTCTGTACATGGTAAATCCTCAGTTGCTTTTAATATTTCTTTGTCTTTAAATTTTTGTGATTATTGGACTTAGTTTTTATCTTGATTATTGTCCAAGTAATATATATACTGGTTCTAAAAGATCAAAGAGTACTTTAGATTTTTAATGAAAAATAGCAACCCTTATTTCACCATTCTTCACTTCCCAATTCCATTACTTAGTCTTTGCTATTTATTCCATTATTTAATTTTATATTTATCAATAATATATTTAAACTGCTACTTTACAATTTAATTTTTAATGTTATTAACTTGAGGAGGATATAGCACTCTAAACATAATTTCACCATCCATAACTTTTATTTCTTGTTATTCTCTCAAAAAAATGTTATGTCGTAGTTTACGAAATATCTTCCTCCAGTTTTTTTTTCATTCTTTCCAATGTCTTTGCAAATTTTAAATGGTCTGTGATGTGTATATAAGCCAAACGGCCTAAGAGTTTTAGTATACAAAAATACTGAATTAGATAATTATTTAGGATATGATTGTTCGTTATTAAAAATTAAGCCTATTTGAGGCCAGGTACGGTGGCTCACACCTGTAATCCCAGCATTTTGGGAGGCAGAGGCAGAGGGATCTCCTGAGATCAGGAGTTCGAAACCAGCCTTGCCAACATGGTGAAACCCCGTCTCTACCAAAACAAACAAACAAAAAAAATTAGCTAGGTGTGGTGGCACACGCCTGTGATTTCAGCTACTCAGGAGGCTGAGACACAAGAATCTCTTGAGCCCAGGAGGTAGAGGTTGCAATGAGTCGAGATCGTGGCATTGCACCCCAGCCTGGGTGACAGAGTAAGACTACATCTCAAATAATAATAATAATAATAATAATAATAATAATAATAATAAAGTGTATTTGAGCTTTGAATGTTTTAAAAAAATGGAAATGAATAACAAAGATGGCATTCAGAATGAATAATTATCTGTAGTGTTTTCTGATGTGACATCACATATTTCCTTTTCCTTTTTATTTCAAAAAAAATACAAGAATTTCTAAATACCCCTCTTGTGTTCACTAATTGTTAACTTTGCTGTATATGCTTTTTCTTTCACTTTCTCTTAATAAAGGTACAATGTATACATACAAAATATACACATATGTTATGTAGGTATGTATTTAGTTTTTGACTGAACCTTTTGAGAGTGCATTGCAGACTTTCTGACCCTTCACCTGTAAATATTTCAGCATATATCTCCGTAGAACAGACATGTTACATAGTCATAGTATACGTATAAAATTAAAGAAATTTAAAAGTGATGCAATAGTTATCTAATACGAAATTCATATTCAGATTTTACCAATCGTTTCAATAATATACTTTATAACAATTTCCCCCAAAAATGATGTATCACAAGATCACGCATTGCTTCTCATCAAGAAGCACATAATGTCAGTTTACTCTCTTATTGGACCCTTCAGATTTCTCCTGTGTACAGGAGCTTTGCTTTGCTTTCTCTCTCTCTCTCTTTCTTTCTTTTCTCCTTTATTTCTTTCTTTCTTTTTTCCTCTCTTTCTTTCTCTCTCTCTCCTTCCTTCCTTTCTTCCTTCCTTTCATCCTTTCTTTTCTAATAAATACACCTTTGTAAACACAGGATAAATGAAAAAAAGCAACAGGTATTACTCAGTGCTGTCAGAAGCCTAGGTTTCAGTATAATCAATTTTTCTCAATTATGAATTTCATACTGAATATTAAAAAAAATTAGTGTGGAAATAAGATGAGGAAAACACATGATAGTAAATCTAGTAGTGAATGTGCCAAATTGATTAATTTGGAGATTTTTAAAAGAATTTTGTCCCCTGTGTTGTTAAAAGTTATCTATACAACTTGTTTAGACAAAGAACCTCATATCTCTATGGCATCTTCTATGTGTTGCTTAAAAAACAGGTATGACATTTTCCTCTAGAGTCCCCCAGTGAATTACACTGTGACTGACAGCTACTTTTAAAAGATGAGCACATATTTCTTTCTTGAGAGTCTTGTTTCAAGGAACTGCCACATAATTTTAATACAATTTAATCAGAAAGGGGCTATCTGGGTTGACTTCATTATGCATTCACACATTCAATCACACCAACATCACTTTTCAAATACCATCTCTTACAAATGGATGCTGTTAACTTTTTCAACAGTAAAGGCAGGCATGTGATTTCTACCCATCGGTGGCGACTTAATAAATCACCCAACATATTACAGTTTCACGCCAAGTTAGCACCTTCATCAGGGAATGAAATTAGCAGAGCAAATCCTGGCTAATTGTGAAAGATGCTAATTACCCACTCACCCTGTAAAATAAGGAATGAGTGATGTGTGGTGAGCCCTGCACAAAGTCATGAACACTTGGAAAAGCAACACTTAAATAAAGCTTAAAACTGCTTATGCAGAGAGAAATGAAGACCAGACAGAGAGCAAAAATATACAGCTAGTAGAGGGAGGAATAAAAGTGCAGGGATTTATTTTTTTGAATCTCATTTTAGAACTGTAGCAAGACTAGTGAGGACATGGATGACTCCAGGGATTCATTATGGAGCCTTTATTTCTAGGTCTCCAATGCAAAGCCCCATCTGATCATTACTGGGAACAGGTTCTCCCTGGGTAATAGCTCTTCACAGCTGGACATAGGATAGCTATAAAAGAAATGACCTCCATTCAGTTAATCCTGGGGGGAGGGGGGTCCGCATTACAGACTGGCAGTAATTAGCTCCCCCTGCTGGTGGTCTCTGCTAAGACTCCAGGAGCCAAACAAGTCACAGAATTGTGAATCCTGAGCAGGCATTTCAGAGGCTGCCAGTTCCCTTCTGATCTTGCCTGGGATGAGCTGGTGGAAGTGTGATGGGAGGATTTAGCCGTGTCACTGTCATTCTGGTACCCAGTCTTTGGATGGGATACTGTGTTCCCTGAACTTGTCAATTTGTCACCTTTCAGCAGCATGAGGCTTGTGTTAAGAGGGGAAGCATGTCCTTTTCTAACAATGTTGTTTAGGTACGTGTTTAAAAACAAAAAAACAAAAACTGTACTACAACATGTACTATCTTTCTCTGCTCTTTCTAACTCCTCTGAAGATCTGAGCAATCGCTTAAGACTTCAGTACTACCAAAATCCAACAAGGTAAGCAAAACCTACACTCCTATCTGTCAGTCTCTTAAGACCCACACAGTAAATTTGCTTATGAAAGGAAATTATCACTTTACATTCAATTAAAATGTCCCTGACTAATGGCTTGTGAAAGCCACTAACGCAATTATACCATTTACAATTGCAAAGGTAACCCTGAGAGAGTTAGTGTGTGGTTAATTTGTGTAATGATGCAAAGGTGATAAATTATTAAATCCCTAAAGAGGCAATATGGGGATTCCTCAGAAGATGAATTCAGTGACATAGTTTGTATCAATATCAACAGGAAAGGAAAAGAAGGGAAAGAAGAGGAGAGGAGAGGAGAGGACGGGGGGGGGGAAGGGAAAAGGAAAGGAAGATAAAGAGAAGGGGAAAGGAAAGAGAAAGGGAAGGTAAGGGATAGAGAGAGAAAGAAAGGTTCCATCAGAGAAGGAACATCATACAGAAACTCTAACAAAAAATGTTGCACATAGACAATCACCTCATCCATTATTTTGTATGAAAATTAACAATTTGAGCCACGTAATAACACACAAATAGGCTGGGGGCAGTGGCTCATGCCTGTAATCCCAGCACTTTGGGAGGCCGAGGAGAGCAGATCACGAGGTCAAGAAATCGATACCATCCTGGCCAACATGGTGAAACCCCGTCTCTACTAAAAATACAAAAATTAGCTGGGAGTGGTGGCGGGCGCCTATAGTCCCAGATATTCAGGAGGCTGAGGCAGGAGAATCGCTTGAACCCGGGAGGCAGAGGTTGCAGTGAGCCAAGATCGCGCCACTGCACTCCAGCCTGGTGACAGAGTGAGACTCCATCTAAAAAAATAAAAATAAATAAAGAATAAACATACAAACATTACGACCCACTCTATGTTTGGTCTTTCTCTATTAACAACCTGTACCCTTGAAAATAATAATAATAATAACTAAAAGCTTTTAAATGGTAACCTTTTCAAAAAAAGAAAAAAGTTTTCTCTTCGTATCTCAACATTCAAGACACACTCTACACAAAGTGTACATTCCAGGAAAACTGAACTTTCTCTCTGAAATGCCCTGCATTTTACAAACTGTGTCATGCTGTTAATACTTCACTGTGCTACAAATATCATCTCCCCACATTTTCCACTTGTTAAAATTCTCCTACTCCTTGAAACCTATACTATGAAGTAGATTCTGATTTTCCACCATCCCCAATCACTCTTTATGAAGTAACCTAGATTTACTCTTACTTCAAGAGAATTAGCTACTTTTATATTATAACCAAATTTTCATAGTTTCTCTGTGTTTCTTCACCTCTTTCTAAAGATTCTTACCATAGAAGCTTAAACTCTGTCAACACTCCCGCAACACCTCACAAATAGTGGGTACTAAAAATTGTAGAATAAACTTATCCCTATGACCTGTGAATTTCTTCAGAGTAAGATTATGCCAAAAACTCACTCAAATATTTAAACAGACACTATTACCTGTTGAATGTAGAAAGAAACCTAGTTGGTACAATAGAACTTGGAGAGTCAGGATTACGGAATCATGGGCATTGGGACAAGGCAGCAGTTTGATCGTCAATCACAGTAACTTCATTTTGTAAATGGAAAAAGGAGATTCAGAGAAAGGTGAAACAAACAAAATTACATAGATGGGCAAATGGCAAACCAAGGACTTGAACCCAAGTGTTTACATTTAATTCAAAATCCTTTGGCTGTCTCAAATGAAAAATTATATATATACCATGAGATAAATACTTAGATTTCCAGAAAAGGTGAAAATCTATATTATTAAAAATCAAGCTGACTAAACAAACATAGGAACATTAAGACTTAATGGGGCACAGAAATACGAAGTAAGAATATACATAAATAATGCAAGAGGAAGTAGTCTATGGGCCAAGTGAGTTGATATTTGGAAAGGCCTAAAAGAGTTCTCAGAAGAAAGCATCAACAATTTTATTTTGATTCCTTATGTCAGAGAGAAATTGAGTTGACCCATGGATGGGTAGTCACTAGAAAAGAAAATATGTAGGTAGGTAAGGGTGAGGATGTAAAAAAATCATGAATTCCAAGAGTTAAATAATAAAATTATTGGCACCTTGGGTGTTTCCATGAAAAATCTGTTGATCAAGCTGGATTGTAAAATTCCCAGTAATGGGGATATTTGCTTTATGTTCTTCAAAATGCCTCCAGAACACAGTAAGTTTTTAGGAAATTATTATTAATATATGATTAAACCCATCAGAAGGGTAAGGATTAAAAATATTTTATCCAGAAAATCCTTTTTTAATAAAATTCAACAGCTTTAATATTTCTTAAAGTTTAAAAAAACGCAAAAAAAAAAAAACCACAACATTTTCAAATGGTGGAGGGTGTGCTGAACTGTGGGTGTGCCACATTGCCGATTATTCCCCTCAGTATGCCAAATAGTACCCTCAGTAACCCAGAAGGCTGGTATGTGCATGAATTTATACTTTCACAGCATGTAGACCTGTCATTTTTCCCAGATTAAAAAAAAAAAATCTGCCGGGGTCATGTTAGGGGGTCTCACAGGTATTGCAATAGCATTAAAATTGCTTTGATGTTTAAAAAAAAAAAATTTTCAGAACCTTATTTAATGTCATGATTTGTTTGCCTTCTAAAATATGTTGTTGTGAACACGCAAGCAAACAGTAGCAAATATTATCTAAACTACAAACTTCATAAGAAAGCCAAATTGCAAAATATATCCATGCAGTGCCATACAAAAGATATCATACAAAGATTAAGGATGTCAGTTATAATTGGTGATAATGTTGTAATTGATTGATTACTGATTAATTATTTACGATGTTCTTGTTGCTGAAATACCTGCCTTGACGGAATATTATGCATGTTAGCAAAACAGATTGTGCCCATTTGGTTCTTGCCTTACTAATTCTTACATGTTTGTTTGTTTGTTTTTAATTTACTGTAAAAACTGAGTACTTATATAAATTCCAAAGTTATCTGGCTTTATATTTTCTTTGGGTAGCTCTGGAAAAAATTTAGTGGTAGAATTGAAAATATAATCTGTGGAATTAGATAGAAGGGTGAATCTGTTCTCAACTTCTCATTAACCATAATTATTATTAGACATAAATATAGCTGTAGAAAGAAAGCATTTAATCTGCCATTCATAGCTGTAGGCTTCGGCCTGCCTCTGATCTCCCTCTATCTTACACAAACTGGGAATGCTTTGTATTTGGTTCCTAGAAGATAACAAAATGGCTATTTGTAGATCTACTTGTGATTTCTTGTTCTGACAAGAACCAGAGCAGCAGCAGTGGTGTCCTTCTCACCGTCAGTATCCCTGTCAGGGAAAGAAGGGTGCCAGCAGGGAGCAGTCTGCTCAGGCCCCTCTTGGCACCAGCAATCCTGGTGCTGACAGCTTCTTGGCTCACTGAACATTTTCAACACTCACCACACAGTCCAGACCCTGAGGGCCTAAATGGGCTGCACCTACGTTTTTCTTCTGATTTAGCATTAAGTTATGTGTGCATAAAATAATTTAACAAATGCTCTATAACCATTTAAGCTACTACAATAAATATACTCTGATATAAAAATAACATTTCGACAGTCATCTGACAGATAAGTTTTTCCCTAGAAATGCTGCCTAGATGGAGGAGCAGTGGTGCAGTAAATATGGCAAATTCTGCAGGTAACTTTAAGTGATCACATTTAGGCAGATCATGTCTTATATTAAAATTCATGTCTATTTCAAGCACATGGGTATTAAGTTCTTAGTTATTAGACACATAGGTACGTGGAAAATTTATTTGACTTTGAAATGAATGCTTGAGAAACAGGCTACTGTTTTTCCTCTCAGCTTCACAAGGCAGCTTATAACAATGAACGCCCTTAAAAGCGTTGATAGGTTAAGGGCTATTAGTCTAGGTCAGAGAAAAGGTCGTTTAACTCAGTAAGCCTGGACACATAATCTTAATGCTTTGCTTTTTCTGCCAGGAAGATTCAGGGCTTTATTGAGGGAGATTCAAATACCGAGTTGTTTAGTGGATAAATAACATTGTAAAATCTCAGGCTCCTAACACAATGCAATCACCATCATCCATTGAATCTTGAAGGAGCTAATGACTCCTTCTTCAAGTGAGGGGTAATGCTCTTGGGTGACTATATATATTTTGTTCCAAGATCAATAATGTGCTGCTTCTCTGTATCTAACAGTTATTGATACATATCCAACTGATTCTGTTTCATAGCCTTCTGTTTATTTTGGAATGCTAGCTATATTTTTGAGAACTTTATTCAGTCTTATTTTAATTCCCTTTTAGCATATTCTCTTAT
Organism: Pongo abelii; assembly: GCF_028885655.2. Lineage (NCBI taxonomy): Eukaryota > Metazoa > Chordata > Mammalia > Primates > Hominidae > Pongo > Pongo abelii. Next base: position 50,325,929 of record NC_071990.2, on the reverse strand, counting down.
TTATGTTATCTCAAGAGTGATCTCTTGTTGGGATGGTTCCATGAAATTAATGTTTCTTACTGCAACCATATTTTTTTGGAAGAAATTTCTTGGCCAGCTGATTGTTTTCTCTTCATGCTCATTTCTCCATCTTTGTTTGGTCTGTGCTTGCTTTTCTAGGACCCCCCAGGTTTATCAGGTGAGAACCAGTTCTTATATATCTGGTTCTGTATTGTGCTAAGAAAATACAACCAATACATTTTCAGAGTCAGTGTGTAGCTTGCCCCAGGCTCTGGTTGAGGGGTTGTCACGGCCCTTCCCTGACACTCCTGGGATATTGCTCACTACAGGCAACAGATCCTAGTCAGAGTCAAAGTGGTTTCCACTTTCCATTTGCAAACGGGTGCTCTGCTCCCTGACAGTGGGTGGGGCACTGTTAGAACTGCTTCCCCTGGGAGTGGAACTTAGAGATGACATTTCCAGGAGTCATTTCCAGGAGTGAAGCCCTATAGACTTGCCTCTTCAAGCGGCTACTTTGTTTTCATTCCATTTCTTCTTCCCAGATAAATTTAACCTGTTTCTGGGCATGAGCATGTTTGTATAAGTATGTACTAATAATGTTTTGTCTGTCATGCTGTGTCGTTTGAGTATGGGGATACAGTGTGAACTAATTTTAACATACTTACCTCTTAAAAGCATTTTTAAAAATCTATGTTTATGTAATCTTGAACAGCTTCAGAATAAGCTATGTCTTATACAAAGTCCAAACAAAAGAAGAAATACAGACTATATTAGCTCACAACACACACACACACACACACACACAAGATATTTATCTAAGCATCAGGTTTCTACTTCCAAATGTGAAGAGAATATGAAGTCAATTTTTTTTAAGATCGGTAACAATATTTTAGAATTGAGAGAAAAAGAAAAAGAGCATGCTCACAGTTTAAGGGACTCTGAGACTTGAATATGTAATTCATGGGGGTATAATTTATCAACAAAAATCATGCTCAGACTGCTATCAATTGAGTACAATTAACCTCATCCTGTAAAATATCTTACTCTACAAAATCTATTACTCCATAAAATCACTTGCTCTGTAAAAATATTTTAATGCAATATCAATTAATATTTGACACAAAAGTTAAATTTTAAAAAATATAACATTTCATTAAAATACTTTATTGCTCAAATATAAAAAAAGCTTAAATTAGTAACATTAATATTCAGAATAAGCAATAGCATGAACCATATTACTTGCTGGTTTATTCAGCTTAAAATTCTAAGAGCCAAATGAGGAAATAGACATGATATTCAGTAATAGGTAGAATATTTTTTCCTCAATTGGAAATAATCCATTTCTTTTAATTATTTACATATTAATCTTATTAATGCTAGTGATATTATATAAGCCTAAATATCCTTGTGGCCAGACTCTCAGCATTCTCTTCTAGTACTCTCAGCCACCAGGCCTTCACCTCTCCCTCTTCTCTCTCTCCTTAAATTTTTGTGTGCTACTCTTAATAACACTTTGGAAATGTGTGAGTAACTTAAAGATATGGACTTAGGTTTTCTGTTTGCTCATATGACATCTACCTTCATTCTACATGTATAACGTACTGTCCTGCCAAGATTGACTCTGACAGAAAATGTCAAAGAGATTTTATGTGTCAATATTTCATCTAGTCCTTTTTAAGATCTCCTTTTTCTCCTTTGAGACATTTTCTCAAAGCAGAGTAGTCTTCAATTGCCAAGAAAATGCTACTATTGCTCCCAATTCTATCCAATTTCCTATTCACTCTCAGTTTTCTTTGTCTGCTTATTTAACATTAAAACACATTTTTATAAAGGGGAGTTGTGTCAAGTTTTCCAGCTATATCTTTCTTAAAAGCCCTTTCTTCTTATTTAAAATACCAAGATTAACATATCCACATTCAGTTTAATCTCCTTGCTTTAACTATCCTAAACTTTTATGTATCAGTGACACTGGTTCCTGCCCCAGGTTGAAGGGTAAAGTTGGGGTGCTAAGAATAAAAGAGATCTTTGAGTTGACAACAGTAGCATTTTGTAAGCTATTGAAGGCTACTCTACTTTGAGTAGATGTCTCAAAGGAGAAATAAGAGAACCAAAAGTTGAATTAAATTTACTTCCAATTGCATTACAAGATTATATGTTCTTATAATTATTGATCTTTCTCAAGCAGCCCTTGTAATAAATATTTTCTGTCCCCAAATCCTTACTAATTCATTATCCTGCCATTTCTCTCCCTTTTAGTTGCCATGCTGAAAGAAATAAGTTAAAATTGCATGCAAATGTATCACTACAGTAACCAAATTTCAAATACTCTGTTGGAAAATAATGTGACTTGATGAATACACTAATAGTAAAAACCTGAGTCAAAGAACAATAAGAGCTTTCTGTAAAATGAAATGCACAAAATGATGTAAAATTACAGTGTTCATGTAGTCAGTGTGGACACTCTTAAAACCCATTGAGAGATTAAATATTAAAGGGTTTTATAAACTACATAACAAAACAGTTTATAACAAAAGGGTAAATTTTGTTAGGTGGAACAAATTTAACATGCTTGCAGTAAACACAATTAACCTTGTGATATATTTTTGATGTGTGTCCCTTCCAAATCTTTTTTTTTCTTTTTATTATTATTATTATTATTATTATTATTATTATTATACTTTAGGCTCTATGGTACATGTGTGCAACGTGCAGGTAAGTTACATATGTATACTTCAAATCTTATGTTGAAATGTGAGCCCCAGTGTTGAAAGTGAGGTCTAGTGGGTGGTGTTTGAATCATGGAGGTAGGTCCCTCATGAATGGCTTGGTGGCCTCCCCATGGTAATGAGTGAGTTGCAGCTCTATTTGTTCTCCTGAGCTGGTTGCTTAAAGAAGCCTGGTACCTCCTTCTCTCTCTTGCTCGCTCTCTCCACATGTGACTTGCCTGTTCTCCCTTCACCTTCCACCATGAATAAAAGTTTCCTGAGGCCTCACCAGAAGCTGAGCAGATTGGCACCATGCTTGTACAGCCTGCAGAACCAAATAATTTATTAAATTACCCAGTCTCAGGTATTCCTTTATAGCAACGCAAAACAGAATAACACACCATGCTTCTCCAATTTTATGTATTTTAATTTATGTATTTTAGTCAGTCCCTTACTTATTAACTGAAATAACTAATTTGATGTCTATCAAAATATTGGTGTCTAGACTGAAAAATGTTTAGTATTGAGAAATAAAAGTCCGTAAGATAAGATTAGTGTTATGCAGTAGAAAGATAGTGAGCAGAGAATTAAAAAAAAAAAAAAAAACAACCACTGGGTTTAAATCCTCAAGAATGTCATAACTATGTGGTCTGGGTAAGTATTTAAACTTTTTTTCCTTGTAAAATGAACTCACTGCAGAGTTGTTGTGAGAGTAAAGGTAAAGTTACTAGTTGGGTATTTTGTACCAAAAGATACACAATGATAGATTATATCATATTTCTTATTATTGCCATACAAATTATTTCAATAGTGTATGCCATTTCTCTATTCCTTTAATCAAAACTCAGATACTGAAATATTCTGATACATACTTTGCTCACAAAACATTTTGTAAAGCTGTTACATATTCAAGACCAGAGAGCAAAGCCTTTAAACTGTAGGAATATTTATAAAGGCAATCTTTACCACTAAATGTAAACTAGTGAGTCTCCACTTTACCACCTAAGTTCAGAAATGATACACATATTTTTTGAATTACCTATAATAAAGGTAAAATGAATGTTAGAAAGTTAGTAACTAGGAAAATCTCTCTGAACATACAGAGAAAAGCTTAGTTGATTAAGTGAAAAATGAAAAGTCACATAATTTTTTTGTTACAGCTTTATTAAAAATATATATGCAATGTCATTAGAGGACTGTCTCCTTATTAAATAGGAGTAGATAAGTTTCAACCCTTTTACAATTTTGAAGCCACTATCTATAAAGAGCAAAAAATTGATGTTTGAAAATGGTAAATTAAATTCATTTTGCTTACATAAACAATCACATTTAAGGAAAAGTATTTTAGAATTAGGTCCCCTAAAATAAGTAGGCTTCCTATAACAAACCCTACTTATATGTCTATCCATGGCACATGTATACATATGTAACTAACCTGCACATTGTGCACATGTACCCTAAAACTTAAAGTGTAATAATAATAAAAGAAAAATAAAATCAAATAAATTAAAATTACTGCAGTGATTCCTCAAAAAAAAAAAAAAAAGAAAACAATTAGAAACAAATTCTGGGTTAAATGGTCATGATAATAGCATAGATCCCCACAGGCATAAAAGAACCATGACGAATCACAAGTTTAATATCCTTCTGTCTAGAATAAACTTCACCTTCTCTAAGTCCTATAGCTCCTCTTTGACTATAAATCCTCTGAAGAGGCAGTTTACACATAACACAGGTGTTAAATATAGTCTAGTCCTTTGGGCATTTACCTTTAACATTAGATATGCTCATTAGCCTAAGAAGAGAACAGAAGCTTTGGCTGCATATGTGTTAGAGAGAAGAAAGGGTTTTCAGGAGGGTATTCTAGCCAGAGTCAAGGTTAATATGCCTTGGCTTCTATTACTCTAAGGACTGCCAAATCTAGTGGGGAATATGATCTGCCACCGTGTCATCACCTCACATCTGCTAGATGCTGACAATAACCCATTTTGGGGCTAAGTATCCTGACAAATAGCACTTTCTCATGATTTATTTTTGGCATATCTTCAAGTATTCATGAACACTGCCAGGAAAATATCAGTTGTTCCTATAGGAATTCTTAGAATGGAAATTAACTATTTCCTTACTTATGGTTGTTATGTACTGACAGAAGGTAATGAAGCAGAAAAATTCCAGGCAAAATAAGCTCTTACTGATGGAATATTTGTAAAATGTTAATCATGACTTCATAGTGTACTATTAGACAAGAAACAATCAGAAGAATTACAACCTAAATAAGAGGTAACAGAAAAAAAGTTCTTGTATAACAGTGTGTTATATAGAAAGATTATAATTAATGTTAACAAAAAGTGACTGCTTTGATATCCTTTATTTAGACCTTGTATAAAGAAGTAAAATCTGTTGGCATTTTGCTGATCATGAATTGTCATGTGCCCAAAACTTAGATCTTAAGAGAAAAGGAGGCAGAAACTTCTAACTTTAATTCAGCCAGTTCAGTTGTTCAAATTTTTAAATCAGAAATATAATATTTCATTCTATTATGTGAAAAACAGAGTAATTTACAGTAAGCTATAAAAATTAAAACATTTAAATTCGAGAATTCCTTTTTTACAAAAATCTGCGATTTGTGGACCATTTAGAAAGCAAAAATTTTTGTAAAAACTTAAGTAGACTTTGAAGGTTTGAATTACATAGCTAAAGTATCTGAAAAGTTAGGTGGAATGTCCCTCCTCAGCTTAAAATTTCAATAATTATGCTTTGATTTGAGGCAAAATTAGGATTTACATTATGGCAATTCTTTTTGGAAATCAAACATCATAATTTTGTGGCTATGTATTGTTGAGTGCCAGTGGAGCTCACCAAATATTCCATCTGCATTCCTATACCTTGCAACCCACTTCTCTGCCATTAATGGAACCACTGAACATCTCCAACCATTAAACTGTGAGCAAATGTGATTTGAGTTACTTCTGGGCCTACAAATAAAAATGAACTGGTAAGCAACAATATAGCAGTTTTCTCCCAAAGCCATAGTGATTCAACAGCCCACATATTCCAAATGATGAACCTAAATTATGGCCTTAGTCACTTTATATGCATATGTTCCATGTAACACTCACAGATATCCTGTGAGGTAGTGTTATAATATGTATTTTATCAAATAGAAAACTAAGGATAAAGTTGGTTAAGTCACAGGCATGATGGACATAGTGGTTAAGAATATATATATATCCTGAGATCAGAGAGAAAACCATTCAAATCTTATCTCTACCATTTATTCTTATGTGATCTCGGCCTGGTTATTTAATTTCCTAAAGTCTCAAACCCTTCAACAGAAAAATGAGAAGTGTTATAGTACTTCCTAGTAGAATTATAGTGAGAATTAAGTGATAAAAACACATGTTGAGCTCTTTGCATATTTTAAATACTCTGTACTGGAAAGCTGTTTTTATTCTATCATCATAAACTCTTAATCTTTAACATTTTTTAATGATTAGGTCAGGAGATATGGAAGATCAGTTTTAAGATGGGACATTTTCACATTACAGAGAAGCAGGTGCAAACAAATTTGTCAGTATGCTGTAAAGATACTAGGTTCTTACGTGAATAGCATTCTTTCCTCTATGGTTCATTTTTTAAAATGTGGCCAATACACATTACCACTCTTATACTAAAATTAAAGCATCACAGAACAAGAAGTTCTGGGTTTCATAGTAAATTATTCAGAAAATGTTTAGTTTCCATCCACTTGTCAGTTTTAAGCTGAACACATTTTAAGGCAGGGAGATGGAGGTGTGAGAGAAGTTCCGTTGTTAAGATTCTTTAAATTTCGAGGTGTCTTTGAACAGTGTTTGTCCCTAAGAATTAAAGGAATGATAAAGATAATCTTTCAAAAATGATTATCTAAAACTGCCAATTGCCTGAGTAAATCTTTCAATGCCGTTTTAAAAATCTCCTGAAAAATAAGGTTCAGATTTTTTAGCATATGAATATTTTGATTTACTCTCTATTTTTAGGCCCACCCGTATCCTGTTCTAGTTTGAGTTCTGTTAAACTATATTCAGTTTCCCAGACTATGCATATTCGCTTTTTCTCTGGTCATTACACTTGCTGGCCTATGATAAAAATTCCCCATTGCAGACCTGGGAATTATTGTTTCCCAAGATAGGAATACAATCCAATTAAGAACAGTCATTTTCAGGGACAAGGAGAGGAATTGTTTGGAAGATGAACCTTCCTACTCTGTCGAAAGAGGCCCAGCAGAGACAAGCAGATCTGAGAGACTGAGAATGAGAAAGAGCAATAACATTTGAGCATCTGCATCTAGTCACATATGAAGTCAAAATCATCTCATATGACTTCCTATACACATAAGTTAAAAAGATATAACTTATTTTAAGTTCTTTTCATTGCAGCTATACTTATTCAAACAGATTTTACATTTTTGTCAACATTTCCCTAAATATCCTTAAGGTGGAAACTAAATTTAGTGTGCATAAAATTCCCTGGAGAGGCTTGTTAACGATAGATTTATGGCTTTATTCATAGAATTTCTGATTTAACAGTTTTGTGAAAGAACTCAGGAATTGTTATTTTTCAGCCAATACCCTTTTGTCTCTTATGCACCTGAAGGCTTTAGTGCCATAAGAAAAACCAGCTTGAAGGATTAAGAAATGTTATGTTTTGGTAGTGCTTAAAAAACATCAACAATAAGGCCTTATGCAAATATTAGGGCTACTTCTTATACCTGCAAGTATACACACAATAAATAACATTTTCTTTGCCTAGTGAGATTACTGAAAAGATAAAATCAATGACTGTATTCTTATAGAAGCATCAGCCTGCTCAATAATCACTGGTGTCTTTCCTCAACACTCAGTACCGGTGCATACTAACAAATGATCATTGAAATTAAGGGCCTCATATTGTACTAGGTTCAGGACAGCTGTTCCAGAATCTTCTAACATGAACTTATAATACTTCTCACTGCTGATGGCTGCTGTGGCCTGTGCCATTGCACCATCTGCTCAGCTCTCACTCACCAGCAGCTGCTATTCTTGCTTTGGCACCATCTGCTTGGCTATCTCTTCATCCCATCTGTACTAGTCATTGGCACTGCTAAAATTACAACACATTTCACCCTCTATTCCTAAACAGAGGAATTCCTGAGTCATTTCTCCTTCTAGATTTAGGGAAGCCCTTTGTGGAAAATCTATAGAACTCACTTAAAAAAATCTCTTTTCTCTCATAATTAAAAATTTCACACTATTAATGATTTTTTTAATCTATGGGGAACTCTTGTCTTGATTGACATAACAGAACTACAGAGCTTCATAAATGCAATTATAATGATAACTTGGTGTTTTGATAACATATCTCCTTTAAAATTTTTTTAATACATATCTAAATATAGAACAAACTTTTAGAGATTTTAGCAATTTACATGTATAAACCAATCTGGTGACTATAAGTTTGTCACATATTTGATCAACAAACAAGTATAAGGAAAATATTCATACTATCAATGAAAAATATAACGTTTGAAAGACATAAATTTATAACCCAGCTTGGGAAATGGAAATGAATGTGAGTGATGGAAATATAAGACCTAGAATGACTGATTAAAAGTCTTTATTTAGACGAGTTAAACCTTCTCCCCACCACCCTTCTTCAGTGACTTCCTTTATTTATACAGGCAGATGACTCCTCTGAAGAACTTAGGACAGTTATAAATTGAAGAAACTAAACCAGAAGAGCTTTGAAATTAGAAGCCAAAAATGAAGCAGAGGGCAATGAAAAATTGCAAGGAAAAAATGATAGCTTACTACATGCTGATTCAGAATTTTCAGTTCTAACCTTCCACTCTGCTACTATAATACCAGCAGCCAGGTCTTTAACTCTTTGCTAATTTAAATTAAAGAAATTTTTCCTGGTCAGCGGGGAGGGGCTCCAAATCTTGACATTTGAAGTGCTCAAATAATTTTTTCAAAAAAAACCTAGAAAACCATGATGTTTATACAAATATAACATGAATTTGTCAAACGTGTCCAATGAAAAACAAATCCAGGTTTAGTATAGACATTTATTTGAAAGGCGTATTGCATAGGAGGGAAAGGAGCTCTTGCAATAAGAGAGAGAGAGAGACCAGAACTAAGTCTGAACTAAATTATGCAGGAGCAGGAGGCTGCAGGTTTTTAAAGACTGGGGTGAGCTAGTGGAAAAATATTTAAAAATGTTAGAGTGCAGTCACAGGGCATCTGTGTTTGCTAATTGGCTTTATCCAAAGGAAAAATAAATTTCTCATATCTTTATGACAGAAGACAGTTTTACAACTTGGAGCAAGATACCTACCAGAGTTAGGTTCCAACGCTTTCACAGAAACTGGAAGATAGGGTTACCATCTCCTGTGAAATAATTAAAAACAATTCTGATAAGACAGGGAATTTTTTCAATGTAGGCAAATTTCATAGAAAGTAAAGAATAATATTTCCTATTGAAGGGGAAGAAATTAGCCAATAAAACAAAGGCATAAGCCCATCAGAAATGAGCAAACTTTGTAAAAATTTTAATATGTGTTATGGCTTCTATTCAGACTCAGCTAAGATACAATTGTCTTTCTTTATATGTTCACTGCTATATTTGCTTTCATATTCCAGAAGAAGCTGATATTTTGAGATAAAATTTTCCTATATCTCTTTGGGAAGAAAGCGCACACACATACACATATTTCTGTCACTATTACTCATCATATCAACTCCACTAGCAATATGAACTATTAACTTTTAACGAGAATGATCTTACATAGTATATAAAAAATGGCAGGTAGATAAATGAGAATTGATTCATACAAACGTTTTAAAATATTAACCAAGTGCGTGTAACTGTCAATGTTGAATTTTATCTGAGCCCTATGTTCCTAGAAACCAGCAACAACAAAGAAGTTCCCCACCCTTGTGATCATGTGTTTCATGGCAAAGAACTGTCATACTCTCACATATTTTGAAGTAAAATACTTCTGCCTCTTGGTTCATGACATTCATACACTTGTGGATTACTCCTTTGTTTGCCAGCTTCTATTAAACCCCAGCTTCTTCTTTTTCTTCTGGGATGTTTCTCATTAATTAACGTTCTCCCTATTACAATAAAGTAAATAAGATCATCTCCCGAATTGTCCAGTGCACTTTGTCTTTTAAATAGCACAACTTTCTACAGGCATGCACATTCTTTTATAATAATGTATTAATAAATTCTGGAGGTAAGAAAACATTTTATAGTCATAGGTAAATGTCAAAACTTTCTTGTTTATAAACTCACAGACAAATAAGCACATAGAGAGCTTCTATTATAGCTTCAGCTCTAGCTCTACAACTTCAACTACAGATTACAAATAAACACACACAAAAAACTCACACATTTCTTCCCATGGGGCATGAAATTATTCATATATTTGAGCTCGAAAATAGAAAAATATATGAAAAAATATTAACAAAATGAATTCTTCATCATCTCTCATGGGTGATAGAACACATTTCTGTCATCCATCAGCCATAGTCATGAAATGATCGGATGATAAAGACAAACTCCCTAGTTACTGCTACTAATGGAGAATAATTTAGTGGTTGTTAATGAACAAAAACAAAAACACAAAATCAAAAAAGAAGATGAAAAATTTTAGAATAAAAGAGAGTCAGTGAAGCTAAGGTTCTATTGTCACTTGGAACTCTCATTGGGAGCCAAAAACAGACATCCCTGAGCTTTAGCATCATGTTAGATACCCTTCTTTATCAATATGCTTTGCCTGTTAGAGCCAGGTAAACTGTATTGATATACAGCTTATACAAAATATAAACCACATTGATGTTTAATTAATCTATGGTGAACTTTACCAGTTTATAACACCTGCCCTCATGTGCTTCCAATGAGTGTCTATAGTGCCTCACTCTTAAAAATAAGCTGATAGCTGAGGATCAGCAAATATTTTAGCATCAAAATGAAAGGTACCAAAGTCAGCAAACAGGTAGAAGTATTGTACAATAAGCAGAGGTAGTTCAGTTTACATCATTTTAAAAGAGAAAAATGACTACATGTTGTTAGATAAATATGCTCATTATATTATCACTCCTGTCAGAAATAGCTATTACATGATTTACTCAACAAACACAAATATTGATGTTCCAAATAAGGTTTAAGAGGTAAAGAAGGCAAATGAGTACAAAAAAGCTAGGCAGAACCATATTCTGAGGAAAATTATCTTCTAACCAATAATATAAAATATATCATAAAAACTATGAAGAACTACTGGAGGATTCTATGCAGGAGAAAATAATGTATAAAGTGCTTTCAAAAATATTGGCATTGCTGAAACATAACACATCGTAGATTTACTTGAGGATTTTCTAATGTTCATCCTAACTTTTTAAAAAACAAAATGCTTAAAATAAGCTACATATGATTTACTTCTAGTTCCTTCTTTTTTAGAAGTTAAAGTTCATTATACTACATCCTAGAATTTCAAGGTCTAAATTACTGATTCTAGTACTATGTAATCCATATGAGATATTTTTTTTTCTAAGGTTGATTAAGGATGATGAAAGAGAAGCAGTTGGGGAAGTGGAAAAGAATATGCCTATGGTAGCTCCAGTCTGGTGGGTTACCCTATCTGACTGTACATCTACAGGAAAAGAATCATTTTCCCCCTGACTGTTCAGAAGTTATCGGTTCATCCACCTGATTTGTGCAATAGGAATGTACAAAGTTCATGGATTACTTGGCAGAGGCTTAAATAATTTTGTTTATTTTCACATTTTTAAGTTAGCACTTTCAAATTTATCTCTTTGTTGTCGTTATTTTTTTCTGATTCTCTAAGTGACCTGTGTCTTCCTCTTGTCATCTTTCCTTTAAATGTTTTCTCCATTTGTTATCCATTACTCCTTGAAAATAGATTCTGGACCCCTTGTCCTTCTTGTTTATTTTGTTCAAGCCTCCTCTGTTTGTCAAATATAAAGGATGACTTTCTTTACCCAAAATGTTGCTGTCTCTGAAGGGAGGAGGACTGAACTTGGCTTCCATAGAAAATGGTGACATTTTAAAATTTAAATGAGCCCAGTGTTGTGTGGGGAGAGTTACATTCTTGAGTTCACTTTAGTCTCATTATTCTTTTGTCTCTTGGAAATAGATGTGTCATAACATCTGACCTAAAGCATAAAAGATAATGAGGAACTGAAAAGGTAAGGAGACAGTAAGGGAGGTAGTATAAAAGAAAACTTGCACATAATACATAATAACACAATACTTGTTAAAAATGACAAGGAAAACTTTATTCAATACTATCGTAATAAGGGTTAAGATTATATTGCAATAGGAAAGACAGATTGAACTCAACTCCATTGAAACAAAAGGCTGGAGGATTTTAAAACACTGGAGCCAGCTAATTGAAAAGTACTGGAGGACATTGAGGGTGCTTGGTCCATGTGATTAGGTTATTCGTGTTTACTGATTGTTGTGTGAAGTTAAGCTTCTACTCTCCCACAGAGTTTAAAAGACAGTCTCTAGGTTCTATATGATTACGATTCAAAGCAATAGTTCCAAAGTTCTTGAGAAAGATGTTCCTGGGTTATATAAGGTTTACATCTCAAAGAGCCAGAGAAAAAATTTACAATTGCCAGTTTCCCAAGTAAATGCTCTAAGAAAAGGTAGGTCAGAAGCCTATAGTCAGAAAGAATCCAGTCTGAAGTTCAGGCAAACTGACAGAAATATTAAGATAGTCAATAGCATTCTAAGAAATGAACACTTAAAATCCTGTGCCCAAATGTGTTGTAATAATAAAAGAAGAGGTCTCCATTTTTTCATCCTCACTTTTCATTTCCTTTTTCCTTTCTTTAACAAATCTTTACTGTACAACTTCTGTTTGTTAAATACTTTGAGAACCACGAAGTACATGCACATTAAAAAGGAATGCAAACTTTCAATAGCAGTGGGAATTAAGCAGTAGAAATTAAGATTTTTGGTCAGATCTATCAAATGCCAGGATAAATTTTTGCTAAATAATATTCAGATGAAAAATTGATCCAGAATGGTACATCCATGGGCAGAAATAGGGTTATTGGAGAAACTAGCAATAATTTCTCCCACATAATCATATTTATTTTACTAAAAAATTGTAAGAAAGTCAAAGAAAGGGGGTACCAATTCTTGTGCATAAAAGCTGCTTTCTAGGATGAGCAAAATATAGTGGGCCCTTGAACAACAATGGGAATTGGAGGCACCAACCCCTTGTACAATCAAAAATCCATCCATAAGTTTAGCTCCCCCAAAACTGAACTTCTTATAACCTATAATTGACTGAAAGTCATACCAATAACAAAACAGTCAATTAAATGTTTTATATTACATGTATTTTTTATTGTATTCTTACACTAAAGTAAGCTGGGGGAAAGAAAATTTTATTTTTAAAAATCATAAGAAAGAAAATGTATTTGCTATTCATTAAGTGGTAGTGGATCATCCTAAAAGCTTTCATCCTGGTTGTCTTCACTTTGAATGGGCTGAGAAGGAGGAATAACAGGATATACTAGTCTTTCTGTCTCAAGAATGGCAGAGGCAGAAGAAAATTCACATGTAAGTGAACCCACAGAGTTCAAATCTATGTTCTTCAAGGGTCAACTGTAATAACCCTTCATTAGTAACTCATTTTTTAAATTAATGCTAGGACCTCCATTACTTTGTTTTAATTGGGAGCCCTTATATTTAGGGTTTATTACTTGAAAAACAAACAAAAAAAATGACAAGCTATTAGAGTTTTTTGTTTTGTTTTCTGTTATTCACAATAAACTAATCAGGTTATTTGATATTTTTAGATATCTGATCTGTCAGGAACAGTAGAGTCCTTCCTAGATTATTAAAATTCCATTTAATAAAGGAATAACAAACACAAACATAATAATTAGATATTATTCGTATTATTCTGCCATTTAGTTGCTTTCACAAGCATGATAATTTTTAACTCCAACCATGTTTGGTTTTTTTTTTTTTTTTTTGAGAGGGAGTCTCGCCTGTGGCCCAGGCTGGAGTGCAGTGGCGCGATCTCGGCTCACTGCAACCTCCACCTCCCGGGCTCAAGCCATTCTCCTGCCTCAGCCTCCCTAGTAGCTGGGACTACAGGCGCCCACCACGGCACCCGGCTAGTTTTTTGTATTTTTTAGTAGAGATGGGGTTTCACCATGTTAGCCAGCATGGTCTTAATCTCCTGACCTCGTGATCCGCCCGCCTCGGCCTCCCAAAGTGCTGGGATTACAGGCGGGAGCCACCAGGCCCCGCCAACTCCAACCATGTTGACTCCATATTGAGGGCCGGTCTCACTACATAATAAAAAGCTAAATAAAAACTTAAAAACAACAATCCAAAAAACCTGCTAAAACAACATCTAACTTGGATAGGGCAGGAGGGAGTCATGGAATAGTTCACCTTCGAGACTGGATCTTGAGGGATTGGAGATGAAAGCAGACCATGGGGCAAATGTGAAAAATGAGATTTAGATCCTATGGAATATCTCTGAGAATGGTGTTGTAGCAGGTTAAGCAAGCAGTGGGCACTGCAAAGTTTTATTTGTCAATAGTATAATTAGATCACTTCAGGCAGTCATACCAAATAAATACGTCTCTTCACAATAAAGGAAAAACACCGTACTGTAACAATCTATACTGAAGATTTTTCCTTTTAGTCCAAGCAGATTTTCCGATGGTAGGTAGGTAGAAAGTGGGAAGGGAGGAACCACATTGGTATATATAGGACAATTGGCTCTAGGGAGAATTATAGAAGCAGGAACTAAACTAAATTTGAATGTGACCCAGCAATATAATTTCTATACTCAGTAGAAAAATATGCACATGTATCCCGAAGAAGTATCCAAGAATTTGTAATACAATTACTAAAAATTATAGAATTACACAAAACTACCAAAAGCTAATAAAAAAAGTCCATTGCCAGTTAGTCAAATAAAGTGTGATACATTTGTAAAATGAAATTATTATTCAAAAATGAAAATACAAATGGCATCAGTGACACTACTAAATTTCACAAATGTAATATTGAGCAAAAGAAACTAGTCATAAAAAATACTGCATGACTTCATTCATATATAATTCAAAAGCATTCACAAATTATCTGTGGTTTTAGGAAGAAGAATGTGGTTGGAACAAGAGGGGATACTTAAGTGTTATTAACAGTCTACTTCTTGACCTTGGTGGCTATGTGTTATATTGATATCTTAAGACTGCTGTAACAAATCATCCCAAACTAGATTGATTAGGACAACCATTTTGTTTTTTTTCTTCACAGGTCTGCAGGCCAGAAGTCTGAAGTCAAGGTATCAACGGGGCTGTGCTCCCTGTGAAGGCTCTGGGGAAAAACCCTTTTTTGCCTCTTCCACCTGGTTTCTGTTGTTTCTTGGCTTGTGGTTGCACAATTCCAAGATAGTCTCTGTGTCTCTGTCTTACCCTTTTCTGTCCTTTATAAGTTGCTATGAATTTAAGGCCCACCACCCAGATATACAGGATGATAACGTCTCAAAATCTTTTGCTTAATTACATTTGCAAAAACCCTTTTCCAAATAAGGTCACATACATAGTTTCTGGGTATTAGGATATGGGCTTTTCTTTTTGAAGCCACCACTCAAGCCACTACATGTGAGCCTGTTCATTTTGTAAATAGTCGTTGAACTGTGTACTTGTGATTGAGTACTTTCCTCCTTATGGATTCTACTTCTTAAAAAATGTTTAAATGATTAATGCCTCTTTTATAAGTTTTCCAGTTAATTATGCAAATCTTGTTTGATTTGGCGTATATTGGAGATTGTAATGAGGAGAGAATATTGGTTTCCTCATGACTCTAAATTTTTTAGCCAGACTATACAATAAATCCAAAAGCAGATTTTTAATATAAAACATATATATACACATTGTGTTTAATAGAGTTTTTTTATTTTTTGACATTAACTTTTTAAAATTTTTATTTATTTTTTTCCATAAGTTATTGGGGTACAGGTGATATTTGGTTACATGAATAAGTTCTTTAGTGGTGATTTCTGAGATTTTGCTGCACCCTTCACCTAAGCCATATACACATTACCATATTTGTAGTCTTTTATCCCTCACTCCCCTCCCGCTCTTGCCCCCAAGTCCCCAAAGTCCATTGCATCATTCTTATGCCTTTGCAACCTCATAGCTTAGATCCCACATATGAGTGAGAACATACGATCTTTGGTTTTCCATCCCTGAATTACTTCACTTAGAATTACTTCACTTAGAATAATAGTCTCCAATCTCATCCAGGTCACTGCAAATGCTGTTAATTCATTCCTTTTCATGGCTGCAAAGTATTCCATCATATATATACATATATACATTTATATACAAATATACATATAAATATACATTTATATACAAATATACATATAAATATACATTTATATACAAATATATATATAAATATACATTTATATACAAATATATATATAAATATACATTTATATACAAATATATATATAAATATACATTTATATACATATATATAAATATACATTTATATACAAATATATATAAATATACATTTATATACAAATATATATATAAATATACATTTATATACATATATAAATATACATTTATATACAAAATATATAAATATACATTTATATATAAAATATATAAATATACATTTATATATAAAATATATAAATATACATTTATATATAAAATATATAAATATACATTTATATATAATATATATAAATATACATTTATATATAAATATATATGAATATACATTTATATATAAAATATATGAATATACATTTATATATAAATATATATGAATATACATTTATATATAAATATATATAAATATACATTTATATAAATATACATTTATATAAAAATATATATACATTTATATAAAAATATATATAAATATACATTTATATAAAAATATACATATACATTTATATATAAATATACATTTATATATAAATATATATATACATTTATATATAAATATACATTTATATATAAATATATATAAACATACATTTATATATAAATATATATAAACATTGATATATAAATATACATTTATATATAAATATATATAAATATACATTTATATATAAATATATAAATATACACTTATATATAAATATACATTTATATATAAATATATAAATATACACTTATATATAAATATATATAAATATACACTTATATATAAATATATAAATATACACTTATATATAAATATATATAAATATACACTTATATATAAATATATATAAATATACATTTATATATAAATATATATAAATATACATTTATATATAAATATATATAAATATACATTTATATATAAATATATATAAATATACATTTATGTATAAATATATATAAATATACATTTATGTATAAATATATATAAATATACATTTATGTATAAATATATATAAATATACATTTATGTATAAATATACATTTATATATAAATATATAAATATACATTTATATATATAAATATACATTTATATATATAAATATACATTTATATATATAAATATACATTTATATATAAATATATAAATATACATTTATATATAAATATACATTTATATATAAATATATATGCACGCATGTATATATAAATATATATAAATATACATTTATATATAAATATATATAAATATACATTTATATAAATATGCATTTATATATATAAATATACATTTATATATAAATATATATAATATGCATTTATATATATCAATATACATTTATATATAAATATATGTAATATACATTTATATATAAATATATAATATACATTTATATATATCAATATACATTTATATATAAATATATGTATAAATATACATTTATATATAAATATATGTATAAATATACATTTATATATAAATATATGTATAAATATACATTTTATATAAATATATGTATAAATATACATTTTTATATAAATATATGTATAAATATACATTTTTATATAAATATATGTATAAATATACATTTTTATATAAATATATGTATAAATATACATTTTTATATAAATATATGTATAAATATACATTTTTATATAAATATATGTATAAATATACATTTTTATATAAATATATGTATAAATATACATTTTTATATAAATATATGTATAAATATACATTTTTATATATATAAATATACATTTTTATATAAATATATGTATAAATATACATTTATATATAAATATATATAAATATACATTTATATATAAATATACATTTATATATAAATATATATAAATATACATTTATATATAAATATACATTTATATATAAATATATATAAATATACATTTATATATAAATATATAAATATACATTTATATATAAATATATAAATATACATTTATATATAAATATATAAATATACATTTATATATAAATATATAAATATACATTTATATATAAATATATAAAAATATATACAAATATAAATATATGTATATAAATATATACGATATATAGATATATGTATATAAATATATATAAATATAAACATATTTATATATAAATATATAATACATAAATATAAATATATATTCACATTTATTTATCCACTTGTTGATTGATGAGTACTTGGGTTGGTTCCACGATTTTGCAATTGTGAATTGTGCTGCTATAAACATGCATGTACAAGTATGTTTTTCGTATGACTTCTTTTCCTCTGGGTAGATACCCAGTAGTGGGACTGCTGGATCAAATAGTAGTTCTACTTTTAGTTCTTCGAGGAATCTCCACACTGCTTTCCATAGTGGCTGTACTAGTTTACATTCCCACCATTGGTGTAGAAGTGTTTCCTTTTCACTACATCCATGCCAACATCTACTGTTTTTTGAATTTTTGATTATGGTCATTCTTGCTGGAGTAAGGTGGTATCGCACTGTGATTTTGGTCTGCATTCCCCTGATAATTAGTGATGTTGAGCATTTTTTCATATGTTTGTTGGCCGTTTGTATATCTTCTTTTGAGAATTATCTCTTCACGTCCTTAGCCCACTTTTTGATGGAATTGTTTGTTTTATTCTTACTGGTTTGTTTGAGTTCATTGTAGATTCTGGATGTTAGTGCTTTGTCAGATGTATAGATTGTGAAGAATTTTCTCCCACTCTGTGGGTTGTCTGTTTACTCTGCCAACTGTTCCTTTTGCCGTGCAAAAGCTCTTTAGTTTAATTAGGTCCCAGCTGTTTATCTTTGTTTTCATTGCATTTGCTTTTGGGTTCTTGGTTATGAAATTCTTGCCTAAGCCAATGTCTAGAAGGGTTTTTCCAATGTTGTCTTCTATGATTTTTATAGCTTCAGATCTTAGGTTTGAGTCCTTAATCCATCTTGAGTTGATTTTTGTATAAGGTGAGAGATGAAGATACAGTTTCATTCTCCTACATGTGGCTACCCAATTATCCCAGCACTATTTGTTGGGTGTCCTTTCCCCACTTTATGTTTTTGTTTGCTTTATTGAAGATCGGTTGTCTGTATTTGGGTTTATTTCTGGGTTCTCTATTCCGTGGTTTCCACAGGTCTATGTGTCTATTTTTATATCAGCACCATGCTGTTTTGGTGACTATGGCCTTATAGTATATTTTGAAATCAGGTAGTGTGATGCCTCCAGATTTGTTCTTTTTGCTTAGTCTTACTTTGTATATGTGGACTCTTTTTTGGTTCTATATGAATTTTAGAATTTTTTTTCAGATTCTGTGAAGAATGATGGTGGTATTTTGATGGGAATTGCATTGAATTTGTAGAATGCTTTTGGCAGTATGGTCATTTTCACAATATTGATTCTACCCACGTATGAGCATAGGATGTGTTTCTATTTGTTCATGTCACCTACGATTTCTTTCAGCAGTGTTTTGTAGTTTTCCTTGTAGAGGTCTTTTGACTCTGGTTAGGTATATTCCTAAGTATTTTATTTTATTTACTTTTGCAGCCATTCTAAAAGGGTTTGAGTTCTTGATTGATTCTCTGGTTGGTCACTGTTGGTGTATAGAAGAGCTACTGATTTGTAGCTCTTTGTGTACATTGATCTTGTATCTGCAAACTCTGCTGAATTTTTTTTTTATCAGTTCTAGGAGCTTTCTGGAGGAGTCCTCAGGGTTTTCAAGGTAAACAATCATATCATCAGCAAACAGTGACAGTTTGACTTCCTCTTTACTGATTCGGATGCCATTTATTTCTTTCTCTCTTCTGATTGCTCTGGCTAGGGCTTCCAGTACTATGTTGAAGAGGAGTGGTGAGAGTGGGCATCCTTGACTTGTTCCAGTTAACAGAGAGAATGCTTTCAACTTTTCCCCATTCAGTATTATGTTGGCTGTGGGTTCGTCATAGATGGCTTTTATTACTTTAAGGTATGTACCTTGTATGCCAATTTTGCTGAGAGTTTTAATCATAAAGGGATATGGATTTTGTCAAATGCTTTTTCTGCATCTATTGAGATAATCACCTGATTGTTGTTTTTAATTCTGTTCATGTGGTGTATCACATTTGTTGACTTGATGTTAAACCATCCCTGCATCCCAGGTATGAAACCCATTTGATCATGGTGGATTATCCTCTTGATATATTGTTGGATTTGGTTAGCTAGTATTTTGTTAAGGATTTCAGCATCTGTGCTCATCAAGGATATCAGCCTTCAGTTTTCTTTTTTGGTTATGTCTTTTCCTCGTTTTGGTATTAGGGTGAGGCTGGCTTCATACAATGAATTAGAGAGGGTTCCTTCTTTCCATATCTTGTGGAATAGCGTCAAAAGGATTGATATCAGTTCTTCTTTGAATTTCTGGCAGAAGCCTGCTGTGAATCCATCTGGTCCTGGAATTTTTTTTGTTGGTAGTTTTTATTCATTCTTTTCATTTTATTCTTTTCATTCTTTCTGCTTGTTATTGGTCTGTTTGGGGTTTCTAATTCTTCCTGATTTATGCTAAGAGGGTTGTATTTTTCCAGGGGTTTATCCATCTCTTCTAGGTTTTATAGTTTATGTGAGTAAAGGTGTTCATAGCCTTGAATTCACTTTTTTATTTCAGTGGTGTCAGTTGTAATGTCTCCTGTGTCATTTCTCAGTGAGATTATTTGGATTTTCTCTCTTGCTAATGGTTAATCTTGCTAATGGTCTGTCTATTTTATTTATCTTTTCAAAGAACCAGCTTTTTGTTTCATTTATCTTTTGTATGTTGTTTGTTTGTTTCAATTTCATTTAGTTCTGCTGTGATCTTGGTTATTTCCTTTCTTCTGATGGGTTTGAATTTGGTTTGTTCTTGTTTCTCTACTTCCTTGAGGTGTGACCTTAGAATGTCAGCTTGTACTCTCTCAGTCTTTTTCATGTAGGCGTTTATGGCTATCAACTTTCCTCTTGGCACCACCTTTGCTGTATCCCAGAGGTTTCGTTAGGTTGTATCATTATTGTTCTTCGGTTAGAAAAATTTTTTCATTTACATCTTGATTTCGTTTTTGACCCAGTGCTCATTCAGGAGCAGGTTATTTAATTTCCATGTATTTGCATGGTCTTGAAAGTTCCTTTTGGAGTTGATTTCCAGTTTTACTCCACTGTGGTCTGAGAGAGTGCTTAATATAATTTCAATTTTTTTAATTTATTGAGGCTCATTTTATGGCCTATCATATGGCCTGTCTTGGAGACAGTTCCGTGTGCTGTTGAATAGAATGTGTATTCTGGGAATGTTGGATTAAATCTTCTGTATATGTCTGTTAAGTCCATTTGTAACAAGGTATAGTTTAAATACATTGTGTCTTTGTTGACTCTATGACTTAATGACCTGCCTAGTGCTGTCAGTGGAGTATTGAAGTTCCCCACTATTATTGTGTTCCTATCTATCTCATTTCATAGGTCTATTAGTAATTATTTTATAAATTTGGGAGCTCCAGTGTTAGGTGCATATGTATTTAGGATTGTGATATTTTCCTGTTGGACGAGATCTTTTACCGTTATATAATGTCCCTCTTTGTCTCTTTTAACTCCTGTTGCTTTAAAGTTTGTTTTGTCTGCTATAAGAATAGCTTCCACTGCTTGCTTTTAGTGTCTATTTGCATGAAATACCTTTTTCCACCCCTTTACTTTAAGTTTATGTGAGTCCTTACATGTTGGTGAGTCTCCTGAAGACAGCAGATAGTTGGTTGGTGAGTTCTTTTCCATTCTGGAGTTCTGTATCTTTGAAGAGGAGCATGTAGGCCATTTACATTCAATGTTGGTATTGAAATGTGAGACATCATTACATTCATCACGCTCTTTGTTGCCTGTATACCTTGACTTTTTGTTTTTTGTTTTTGCTTTTTAACTTGTATTTTTGTTTTATAGGTCCTGTGTGATTTATGCTTTAAAGAGGTTCTGTTTTGTTGTGTTTTGGGGATTTGTTTCAA
This sequence comes from Pongo abelii, assembly GCF_028885655.2. Taxonomy (NCBI): domain Eukaryota; kingdom Metazoa; phylum Chordata; class Mammalia; order Primates; family Hominidae; genus Pongo; species Pongo abelii. Next base: position 50,303,769 of record NC_071990.2, on the reverse strand, counting down.
GATTTAGAGCTCCTTTTAGCAGATCCTGTAGTGGTGGCTCGGTAATGGCAAATTCTCTCAGCATTTGTCTGAAAAAGACTGTCTTTGCTTCATATGTGATGCTTAGTTTTACTAAATACAAAATTCTTGGCTGATAATTATTTTGTTTGAGGAGGCTGAAGATAGGGCCCCAATCCCTTCCAGCCTGTGGGGTTTCTGCTAAGAAATCTGTGGTTAATCTGACAGGTTTTTCTTTATAGGTTACCTGATGCTTCAGTCTCATATCTCTAAAGATTCTTTGCTTTGTCTTAACTTTAGATAACCTGATGAAAATGTGCCTTGGTGAAGATCTTTTTGTGATGAATTTCCTTTCTCTAGCAACGCCACAGAAGTTTTCCTTAATTATTCCCTCAACATGTTTTCCAAGCTTTTAGAATTCTCTTCTTCTTCAGGAACACCAATTATTCTTAGGTTTGGTCATTTAACATAATCCCAGACTTCTTGGAGACTTTGTTCATATTTTCTTATTCTTTGTCTTTGTTGAATTGGGTTAATTCGAAGACCTTGCCTTAGAGCTCTGAATTTCCTTTTTCTACTTCTTAATTTCTATTGCTGAGACTTTCCAGAGCATTTCACATTTTTAAAAGTGTGTCTAAAGTTTCTTTAATTTTTGTTTTTTCTTTAAGCTGTCTATTTCCTTGAATATTTCTCCCTTCACCTCTTGTATCATTTTTTGGATTTCCTTGCATTGGACTTTGCCTTTCTCTGGTCCCTCCCTCATTACCTTAATAACTAACCTCCTGAACTATTTTTCAGGTAAATCAGGGATTTCTTCTCGGTTTGGGTCCACTGCTGGTGAACTAGTGTGATTTTGTGGGATGGGTGTTGAAGAGCCTTGTTTTGTCATATTACCAGGATAGGTTTTCTGGTTCCTTCTCACATGGGTAGGCTCTGTCAGAGGGAAGGTCTAGGGCTGAAGGCTGTTGTTCAGATTCTTTTGTCCCACAGGTTGTTCCCTTGATGTAGTACTCGCCCCTTTTTCCTATGGATGTGGCTTCCTGTGCACCAAACTGTGGTGATTGTTATCTGTCTTCTGGGTCTAGCCACCCAGTGAGCCTACCAGGCTCCGGGCTGGTACTGGGGGTTGTCTGCACAGAGTCCTGTGACGTGAACTGTCTATCGGTCTCTCAGCCATGGATACCAGTGCCTGTTCTAGTGGAGGTGGCAGGCAGGGGAGTGCAATGGACTCCCTCAGGGTTCTTAGCCTTGGTGATTTAATGCTCTATTTTTGTGCTGGTTGGCCTTCTGCCAGGAGTTGGTGCTTTCCAGAGAGCATCAGCTGTGTTAGTATGAGGAGGAACCGGGGTGGGCAGGGATCTTGTATGTGCCTTTGTCTTTAGCTCCCAGGGTGGGTAGGGAAAGACTATCTATGTGGGGGCAGGGCTAGGCGTGTCTGAGCTCATAATCTACTTGGGCCGGTGTTGCTACCACTGCTGTCAGGGATGGGGGTGAGAATCCCAGGTCACTGGAGTCATGTACCTACGAGGATTATAGCCACCTTTGCTGAGTCGTGCAGGTTGCCAGGGAGGTGGGAGAAACCTGGCAGTCACAGGCCTCACCCAGCTCCCATGCAAACCAAAGGGCTGGTCTCACTCCCACCATGCTCCCTCAACAACTTTGAGTCCATTTCCTGGTGGAGTGGGAGACGGGCTTGAAAATCTGCCTCAGGCTACCCACCTCCCAGCTGCAAATGAAAAGGGCATGGTTCTACCCCTGCCTGTGGGGTCTGCACACTGAATTTGCACCCTCCCCCAAGATCTAGCCAGGTTTCAAACCCCCTTTGAATTGTTACAAAGTTCCTCTGGCCACCGTCTGGATGATCTCTGTGGTGCCAGGCAAAAATGGCCTTCTAGGGGACCCGGCGAGCTCCCAGGGCCTTTCTGCTGCCTCCTTTACCTCTGTATTTTGCTCTGCTCTCCAAATTGACTCAGCTCCAGATAAGATCAGAAATTTCTCCCATAAGCAGAACTTCAGCTTCTCCAATGGTGGTATATGTTCAGGAGAGAAGGGTTTCCCTTTCCCACTTCCACAGTTGGGACACTCACAGTTTTTGGGGTGTCTCCCAGGTCCTGCAGGAGTAGTCTGCTTTCTTCAGAGGGTATGTGGGTCCTTTCAGGATTTCTGGTTTGTTCTTGCAGTCAATCTGGAGCTAAAATTCACCATGTGAGTCTCTGCACACTTCTCTGTCTGGAGCTGCAAGCTAGTCCTGCCTCCCATCCACCATGATGCAAATCCTCCTTCTAATGGAAATATTTTAAATAAAACAGGCTCACAAAAATTAGCACTGCAGAAATCAACAACAAAAACAAAAATTTCCATACAAATCAAAATAAGAATTGTGGACATAATAATAATAATACATTGTAGGAGATAGGTCAGGGTGGTGGGGAAAATTATAGAGAAAGACGCAAACCTTCTTGGAAGGCCAAGAGGTTTTGCAAAGTTTTGGGAGAGAATAAAAGCTGAAGGCAGCTAATTCTCTCACCATGAAGCAGAGTGCAAATGGTAGATAACAAGGGAATGTAAAATAATTTATGTAGATGAATTCATTTACTTTCATCTCTGGAAATCAACCTTTGATCATTCATGTGTAGGACTGCTTTCTACTTGGGGGGTCGACAATGTTAATTACCCCCAAATTGTGTTTGCTCCAGGCCTTTGTCATTAAATCTGTACTGAATAAATACAAACCTCTCTGGCTTATCAGGGCTGCACTCTTGTTCGTGGTGCTAAGCCATGTAATCCCCTAGCCATGCTTTCAGGCAAAATACCTGTGTCTGTATACTTCTTTCACCCATCGCTCAGCCAGAATCTGCAGGATGGACCCAGCAATACATGACACTTTTGAAAACATTTTTACATTTAGACAAGGGCATTTTTTTTTTTTTTGAGATGGAGTTTAGCTGTTGTCTCCCAGGCTGGGGTGCAATGGCATGATCTCGGCCCACTGCAACCTCCACCTCCTGTCCTGGATTCAAGCAATTCTCCTGCACCAGTCTCCTGAGTAGCTGGGATTACAGATGCCTGCCACCATGCCCAGATAATTTTTGTATTTTTAGTAGAGACAGGGTTTCACCATGTTGGCCAGGCTGGTCTTGAATTCCTAATCTCAGGTGATCCACCCACTTCAGCCTCCCAAACTGCTAGGATTACAGGTGTGAGCCACCACACCCAGCCCAGACAAGGGCATTTTAATGTACCTAGCTTTAAATAGCTTCATCAACCCCCTTCCCCAAACACATGCAATTCAAAACACCTGCACTGGAAAGGCTACACTGAAATGCCTTGTTTTGTGTTAAATATTAGCACAATTATGAGAACATATAAACAGATATTCAGTCAAGAACTAGACAGACAGGGAGACTTCCAGAAGCAAAGGGCCTTAATCATTAACCTAATCCAAGTGTGCATCACCAAATGTAAGTTGCTCATTATGTTTTTCTGACCATAAAATGTACTAAACATCTTTATATCTCATTTTGTTGTATTCAGGTTGAGCATCCCTAATCTGAAGATCTGAAATCTGAAATGCTCCAAAATATGACTTTTTGAGTGCCATGACACCAAAAGTGGAAAATTCCACACCTGATTTCATGTGACTGGTTGCACAAAACACAGTTTATTCTGCATCCCCAAGGGAAAAAGACTCACCCGGCCTCTTCAGCTCCCATATTTTTTTCTTCACATGTCCAGATTCATCCACACCAGTACACACACAAAGGGTAATAAAATGACATGCATGCAGGTTGGATGCGCTAACAATAGGTTTCATACAGTGCCTTAAATGGGGCTAAGACCCATGTGTATTACTTACTATAGTATTTTTTTTTCTTATTTTCTGCTCTGTGTGGTGTACAGATGTTGTTGAAAATGTCAAAAGGTCTTCAGGTTACCCTAGAGATAACAGTAATAAGAAAAAGTGAAGGCATTTCTGTTTATCTGCAGCACAAAAAGTGAAGATGTTGGGTAAACTGAACAGTGATGTAAGTGTGAAGTGTCTTACAGAAGACTGTGGTGTTGAAATGACTACCATGTACAACCTGAAGAAACAGAAGGATAAACTATTGGAGTTTTATGCTGAAAGTGATGAAGATAAGTTAACAGAAAATAGAAAAACACTGCATGAAGCTTAAAGTGAAGATCTTGATCATGTATTGAAAGACTAGATTCATCAGCATCACAATGAACACACACCACTAATGGCATGCTGATCATGAAACAAGAAAAAAATATGTTATTGTGAACTAAACAGTGAAGAGAACTGTGAATATTTAACAAGCAGGTGTCAGAAATTTTTTAAAAGATAAGACATTACATTTTTAATGACTTGTGGTAATTAAGCATCTGTTGATCTTAAAGCACTGGAGAAATTATTTGATGAATTTTCCAAGGTCATTGCTGATGAAAATCTGATGCAAGAACAAGTCTAGAATGCCGATGAAACATCACTGTTTTGGTGTTGTTGCCCAAGAAAGACATTCACTACAGCTGATGAGGAAGACCCTACAGGAATTAAGGATGCCAAAGACAGAATAACTTTGCTGGGATGTGCTAATGCAACAGGTACACATAAATGTAAACTCGCCATAATAAGCAAAGGATTGCCTCCTCACTATTTTCAAAGAGTGAGTTTTTTACCAGTCCATTTTTTTATGCTAACAAAAAAGCATGAATCATTAGGAATATCTTTTCTGATTAGTTTCAAAGACATTTTGTATGAGTGACTCATACTTACTGGAGGGAATTTGGACTAGATGAAAACTACAAGATTTTGTCATTCATTGACAATTGTTTTGCTCATCCTCCAGCAGAAACTCTTATCAAAAGTGATGTTTATGCCATGTGCTTTCCCCAAATGTGATTTTATTAATCATGTGACCAGGGCATCCTTAGATCAATGAAGAGTAAATAAAAGAACACTTTCTGAATAGAAGCATGGGTATGGGAGGTTTTCAAAAGGAGTTTGGCATGAAGGATGTTGTATATGCTGTTGCCAATGCATGGAACACAGTGACTACAGACATAGTTGTGCATGCTTGGCACAATCTCTGACCTACAACTATGTTCACTGATCATGATGAACAAGATGGTGACTTTGAAGGATTCTGTATGTGAAACGAGAATAAAAACAATGTCTGACCTGGTTACATATACAAAAAATATGCCTTGAGACTATGTCAGTCAATTGGAAAAAGTGAATATCAAGGAAGGTTTTAACATTGATAACGAAGCACCAGTTGTTCATTCATTGACCAATGATAAAATAGCCAAAATTGTTCTGAATACAAGAGATCATAATAGTGATGATGAAGATGACATTGTTAACACTGCAGAAAAAGTTTACATAGACAACATAATGAAAATGTGTGATTGTTTTATTAAAGTACTAGAGAACCATGCATTTATAACAGAAGAAATCATTTTCAGTTCATAAAATCAAAGAGAGACTGCTAAGAGGAAAACCATTGTTAATGAGGCAAATGACTCCAGAGAAGACATTTTAAAAGACCATCACACAAAGTTTCTTCTTATCCCTGGAGGACCAAATTCTTTGTCCCTCCAACTGCTTCTAATGTTGTATATATATGTGTGTGTATATATATATATATATATATACACACACACACACACACATATACACATGCATAATATAAAATCTGTACTATACATATACTATATATACTATATATACTATGTATATATAGTATATATACATATACTATATATAATATTATATATATTACATACACACACACACACACACACACACACACACACACATAGTACAGATAGAAGAAGCAGAGCAAGATGGTCAAATAGAAGTCTCCAGTAATTGTCCATCCTGTGGAAACAGCAAATTCAACAACTATCCATACAAAAAAAGCACCTTTTTTTATAAGCTGCAAAAATCAGGTGAACAATCATAGTACCTGGTTTTAATTTCATATCACTAAAAGAGGCACTGAAAAGGGCAGAAAATGAAATCCTGAATTGCTGACACAATCCCTTCCCATCCCCCAGCATTGACTGTTGGTGCAGATATAATCTGTGTGCTTGCAGAAGAGAGAGGGCATTGATCACAGGACTTTGAATTAGAACTCAATGCTGCCCTGGCACAACAGAACGAAAACCAGGATGAACTCAGTCAGTGCCTACAGAGGAAAGTTCTGGGAAGCCCTGCCACCATGGGCTAAAGGACTCTGGGGTTCTAAATAAACTTGAAAATAAGTCTAGGCCACAAGTACTGCAAATCCTAGGCAAGCTGTGGTGCTGTGCTGAACTTGGAGCTGGTGGACTTGGTGTACATGTGACCCAGCAAGACACCAGCCAGGGTAGCCAAGGGAGGAAAGGAGAGGAAAGAGTAACGGGGACTTTCTCTTGCATCTTGGGCCACAGTTGGGTAGAGCAACAAGCAGGCTCCTGGTATTCCTGATTCCAGGCCTTGGCTCCTGGTTCTGGGCCAGAATGGAGCCACTTGCCCTGAAGGAAGAGACCCCAGCCTAGAAGCATTCACCACAAGCTGACTGAAGAGCCCATGGGCTCTGAATGAAAATCGGCAGTAGCCAGGCAGCACTTGCTGTGGGCCTGGGGCACTAGTGGACACAGACAGAAACTCCTCTGCTTGAGGTAAGGGGAAGAAAGCATGGGGAAGACTTTGTCTTGCAGCTTGGGTGCCAGCCTAGCCACAATAGAATGGAGCACCAGGTAGATTCTTAAGGTTCCCTACTCTAGGCCCTGGCTGCCAGACAGTATCTTTCAGGGCTAAGAGAAATCATCACCCTTAAGAGAAGAAAGCAAGCCTAGCTGGATTGTCATCTGCTGATTGTAGAGCCCCTTGGGCCTTGAGTGAACATAGGTGGTAGCTAGGCAGTGGTCATTGAGGGCCTTGGGTGTGACCCAATGTTGTGCTGTGCCGATAATAACAGGTCTTACCCAGTACAGTCCCAGTGGTAGTGGGCACAAGTATAATTGTGTCATCCCTCCCCAGCTCCCGGGAGCTCAGCCCAGAGACAGACTGTTTGTTTGGGGAAAAGTAAAGGAAGAGAACAAGAGTCTCTGCTTTGTAATTCAGGGAATTCTCCCAGATCTAACTGAAGGCCTCCACAACACCAAAGACTTAGATCACGATACCCATGTCTCTTTGAAAATCTGGAAACCTTCCGAAGAAGAATGGATACAAATAAGCCCAGACTGTGAAGATTACAATAAATATCTAATTTTTCATTGCCCAGACAATGATGAACATCCATGAGCATCAAGATCATCCAGAAAAACATGACCTCACCAAACAAATGAAATAAATGAAATAAGGCCCCAGTGACCCATCCTGGAGAGACAGAGACATGTGACTTTTCAGACAGATAATTCAAAATAGCTATTTTGAGGATGCTCAATAAAATATAACACAGGGGAGAAATTAAGAATTCTGCCAGATAAATCAAACAAAGAGATTGAAATAATTAAAAAAGAATCAAGCAGAAACTCTGGAGCTGAAAAATGCAGTTGATATACTGCAGAATGCATTAGAGTCTCTTAACAGCAGAATTAATCAAGTAGAAGAAAGAATTAGTGAGCTTAAAGTCAGGCTATTTGAAAATACACAGGCAGAGGAGACCAAAAATAAAAATAAAAATAAAAAAATGAAGCATGCCTATGAGATCTAGAGAATAGCCTCAAAAGGGCAAATCTAAGATTTATCGGCCTTAAAGAGGAGGTACAAAGAGAGATTGGGGTAAGAAAATCTATTCAAAGGGATAATAACAGAGAACTTCCCAAACCTAGAAAAAGATATCAGTATTCAAGAACAAGAAGATTATAGAACACCAAGCAGATTTAATCCAAATACACCTACATCAAGGCATTTAACAATCAAATTCCCAAAGGTCAAAGATAAAGAAAGAATCCTAAAAGCAGCAAGGGAAAACAAACAAATAATATACAAAGGAACTTCAATACATGTGGCATTAGCCTTCACAGTGGAAACCTCAGAGGAGACTTCTCCTCTCCTTACAGGCCAGGAGAAAATTGAATGATATGTTTAAAGTACTGAAGAGAAACAACTCTTATCTTAGAATAGCATATCAAGGGAAAACATCCTTTAAACATAAAGAAGAAATAAAGACTTTTCAGACAAAAAAAGGTGAAGTATTTCATCAACACGAGACTTGTCATACAAGAAATGCTAAGGGGACTTTGGGAGGCCAAGGTGGGCAGATCATGAGGTCAGGAGATTGAGACCATCCTGGCTAACATGGTGAAACCCCGTCTCTACTAAAAATACAAAAAAATTAGCTGGGCGTGGTGGTGTGTGCCTGTAGTCCCAGCTACTCGGGAGGCTGAGGCAGGAGAATGGTGTGAACCTGGGAGGCAGAGCTTGCAGTGAGCCAAGATCATGCCACTGCACTCAAGCCTGGGCGACAGAGCAAGACTCTGTCTCAAAAAAAAAAAAAAACAGAAAAGAAAAAAGAAAAAAAAGAAATGCTAAGGGGAGTTCTTCAACCTGGAATAAAAGGAAGTTAATGGTAAATATACATTATCTGAAGGTACAAACCTGATTTATAATAGTTAGCATACAGAAAAATACAGAATATTATAAAGCTGTAATTGTGGTATGTAAACTACTCATAACTTGGGTAGAAAGACTAAAAGATAAACATCAAAAATAAAAACTATAACAACTTTTCAAGACATAGACATCCTATTATATGTTATATAATAAGATATAATTAGAAACAATAAGAAGCTAAAAATGGGGGAATGAAGTTAAAGTGTATAGTTTTTATTAGTTTTCTCTTTGTGTGTTTATTTCTGCAATCAGTGCTAAGTTGTCATCAGTTTAAAATAATAGATTGTAAGGTATTATTCGCAAGCCTTATAGTAACCTCAAATTAAACAATCTATAACAGATACAAAGAAAAAGCAAAAAAGTAAAACTTATCACCAGCAAAAGTCACCTTCAACAAAAGGAAGACCGGAGGGAGGGAAAGAGGAAAGAGAAGACAACAAAACAACCAAAAAACAAATAACAATATGGCAGGAGTAAGTTCTTACTTATTAGTAGTAACAATATAAATTAAACTCTCCAATCAAAAGATGTATAGTGGCTGAATAGACAAAAAATAAAAAGAAAAAAGATCCAATTATTTGTTGCCTACAAGAAACATACCTCACCCATAAAGACACACAGACTAAAAATGAAGGGGTGGAAAAGTATATGTAATGGAAATGGAAACCCAAAAAGAGCTGGAGTAGCTATACTTATATGAAATGAAATAGATTTCAACACAAAAACTGTAAAGAGAGACAAGAGGTTCTTATATAATGACAAAGGGTAAATAGAGTAAGAGGATACAATTGTAAATATATATGCACTCAACACTGGAAGACACAGATATATAAAGCAAATATTATTAGAGCTAAAGAGAGAATAGGCACAAATATAATAATAGCTGGAGACTTCAACACTCCACTTTCAGCATAGAACATATCATCGAAACAGAAAATCAAGAAAGAAACATTGACCTTAATCTGCACTATAGACCAAATGGACTTAATAGATGTTAAGAGAACATTTCATCATATGGCTACAGAATATGCATTCTTCTCCTCAGAAAATGGGTCGTTCTCAAGCATAAACTATACATTAACTCACAAAATAAGCCAAAAGTTTAACAAAACCTGAAATAATATCAAGTATCTAATCTGACCACAAAGGAATAAAACTAGAAAGAAAATGTGGTACATATACACCATGGAATACCATGCAGCCATAAAAAAGAAGAATATCATGTTCTCTACAAGGACATGGATGGAGCTAAAGGCCACTGTCCTTAGCGAACTAACACAGGAACAAAAAACAAATATTGCATGTTCTCACTTATAAGTAGGAGCTAAATGATGAGAATGTATGGACACATAGAGGGGAACAACAGATACCGAGGCCACCTGGATGGTGGAAGTTGGGAGGAGGAAGAGGATCAGTAAAAATGACTGTTGGGTACTGGGCTTAGTACCTGAGTGATGAAATAATCAGTTCAACAAACCCCTGTAACACAAGCTTACCCATATAACAAAATTGCACATGTGCCCCGGACTTAAAGTAAAAGTTAAAAAATAAAGAAATCAATAACCAAAGGAATTTTGGAAACTTTACAAACACATAGAAATTAAGCAATATGCTCTTGAATGGCCAGTGGGTCAATGAAGAAATTAAGAAAAAAATTTAGAAATTTTTAGAAACAAAAGAAAGTGAAACACAATATACCAAAATGTATGGGATACAATGAAAACAGTACTAAAAGGAAAATTTATAGCCATAAGTGCCTACATCACAAAAGTAGAAAAACTTCAAACAAGCATCCTAATAATGCATCTTAAAGAATTAGAAAAGAAAAAGCAAACCAAACCCAAAATTAGTAGAAGAAAAGAAATATGATCAGAGAAGAAATAAATGAAATTAAAACCAAGAAAACAATATAAAGGATGAATGAAATCAAAAGTTTGTTTTTAGAAAAGGTAAACAAAATTGGCAAACATTTAGCCTGACTATAAAAAAGAGAATACTCAAATAAATAAACTCAGAGATGAAAAAGATATTACAGCCAATACCACAGAAATTCAAAGGATCATTGGTGGTTACTCTGAGCAACTATATGCCAATAAATTGGAAAACCTAGAAGAAATGAATAAATTCCTAGACACATACAACCTACCAGGATTGAACCATAAAAAAATTCAAAACCTGACCAGTTACAGGTAATGAGATTGAAGCTGTAATAGTCTCATAGCAAAGAAAAGCCCAGGACCCAATGGCCACTGCAGAATTTTACCAAACATTTAAAGAACTAATACTATTCAAACTATTGCAAAAAATAGAGGAAGAATGAATACTTCCAAACTCATTCCTCGAGGCCAGAATTAACCTGGTATCAAAACCAGAAAAAGACACATCAAAAAAAGAAAACTACAGACCAATATCCTTGATAAACATTAATGCAAAAATCCTCAACAAAGTATTAGCAAAGTGAATCCAACAAAGTATTAGCAAAGTGAATCCAACAAAATATTAAAAATACTATTCATCATGCCCAAGTGGGATTTATTGCAGCATGTAAGGATGGCTCAACCTAAGCAAATCAATGTAATACATTGTAGTAACAGAATGAAAGACAAAACTATATGATCATTTCAATTGATGCTGAAAAAAATTCAATAAAATTCAACATCTCTCCATAATAAAAGCCCTCAAAAAACTAGGAATAGAAGAAACATACCTCAGTACAATAAAAGCCATATATAACACACACACAGCTAATATCATACTGAATGGGGAATAACTGAAAGCCTTTCCTCTGAGATCTGGATAATGACAACGATGCCAACTTTTACGACTGCTATTTAACATAATACTGGCAGTTCTAGATAGAGAAATCAGGCAAGAGAAAAAATAAAAGATATCCAAATTGGAAAGGAATAGTCAAATTATCCTTGTTTGCAGATAATATGATCTTATATTTGGAAAAACCTAAAGACTCCAAATACACACACACAAAACTACTAGAACTGATAAAAAAAATCAGTAAAGTTACAGGATACAAAATCAATATACAAAATTAGTAGCATTTCTATATGCCAACAGTGAACAATGTGAAAAAAGAAATTTAAAAAGTAATCCCATTTACAATAGCCACACATAAAATTAAATATCTAGAATTTAACTTAACCAAAACAAGTGAAAGATTTTTATAATGAAAACCATAAAACACTGAGGAAGGAAATTGAAGAGAACACCAAAAAAAAAAAAATGGAAAAATATTCCATGGTTCATGGATTGGAATAATTAATAGGATTAAAACATCCTTACTACCCAAAGCAATCTACAGATTTAATGCAATCCCCATCAAAATACCAATGACATTCTTCACAGAACCAGAAAAGATAATCCTAAAATTTATATGAAACCACAAAATACCTAGAATAGCGAAAACTATTCTGAGCAAAAAGAATAAAACTGGAGGAATCACATTACCTGACTTCAAATTATACTACAGAGCTATAGTAACCGAAACTGCTTGGTATTGGCATAAAAACAGACCCATAGACCAATGGAACAGGATGGAGAACCTAGAAACAAATTGATACATCTACAGTGAACTCATTTTCAACAAAAGTGTCAACAACATACATTGGGGAAAGGACATTCTCTTCAATAACTGATCCTGGGAAAACTGGATATCTATATTCAGAAGAATGAAACTAGACCCTGTCTCTTGCCATATACAAAAATCAAATCAAAATGGATTGAAGACTTAAATCAAAGACCTCAAACTATGAAACTACTGCCAGAAAACATTGAGGAAATTCTCCAGGACATTGGGCTGGGCAAAGATTTTTTGAATAGTATCCCACAAGCACAGGAAACTAAAGCAAAAATTGACAACTAGGATCACATCAAGTTAAAATCTTCTGCACCATAAAGGAAACAATCAATGAAATGACAACATAAACCAAAGAATGGGAGAAAAGATTTACAAACTATCTGACAGAGGTTTAATAACCAGAATATGTAAGTAGGTGAAACAACTCTAAAGAAAAAATTCTAATAATCTGATTTAAAAATAGGCAAAAATCTGAATACACATTTCTCAATAGAAGACAAACAAATGGCAAGTAAGTATACCAAAAGATGCTCAACACCATTGACCAGAGAAGTGCAAATGAAAACTACAATGACATATTATCTTAGCCCAGTTAAAATGACTTTTATGCAAAAGACAGGCAATAATAAATGCTGGTGAGGATGTGAAGAAAAGGGAACGCTCGTACACTGTTAGTGGGAATATAAATTAGTACAACCACTATGAAGAACAGTTTGGAGGTTTCTCAAAAAACTAAAAATAGAACTATTATATGATCCTAGCAATTCCATTCCTAGGTATATAGCCAAAAGAAAGGAAATCAGTATATCAAAGAAATACCTCCACTCTCATGTTTATTGCAGCACTATTCACAGTAGCCATGATTTGGAAGCAACCTAAGTGACTATCAATAGACAAATAAATAAAGAAACTGTGATATATACTCCATATATATACAATGGAGTCCTATGCAGTCATAAAAAAGAATGAGATACTGTCATTTGCAACAACATGGATGGAACTGGAGGACATTATGTTAAGTGAAATAAGCCAGGCACAGAAAGACAAATTTTGCATGTTCTCATTCATTTGTGGGATCTCAAAATTAGAATAAATGAACTCATGGAGATAGAGAGTAGAATGATGGTTACCAAAGGCTGGAAAAGTTTGTTGGGTGGGGCAGGTTGGGAAGTGGGGATGGTTAAGGGTTAGAGAAAATATACTTAGATAGAATAAATAAGATCTAGTATTTGATAGCACAACAGGTGACTATAGTCAACAATATTTTATCACACATTTAAAAATTACTAAAATAATAGAATTAGATTTTTAACACAAAGAAAGGATAAATAATTGGGGTAATGGGTACTTCATTTGCCCTGATGTGATTATTATGCACTGTATGCCTGTATCAAAATATCTCATGTACCCCATAAATATATACACTCACTCTGTATCAAAAAAATAAAAATAAAAGTAAAGGACAAAAAACATGGGAGGAAGAAAACACAGCAGAAGTTAAAAAAATACAGTGTGTAGTAAGCTTTTAATCAAAACACATTATAAGTGGACACTAAAAACTTGCTGTTGTTTGTTGTTGCTGTTTAACAGCAGATACAGGTATTCTGGTGATGCTACTCTATTGCTTAGTTAGCCTAAACACATTATTTTTCACTATATTAATGGTATATCATAATTGTTTTCTGTTAAGTATTTATGTGTGAATAACTGTAAGAAAATTATTGGTTATAGATTGCATATATATTTAGAGTCAGAAATAATGGCAATGCCAAGCAACCACAGATTGTCCAAGTAGGTGGCTGAGATAGTAACACCTTTGCTTTCTGATGGTTCAATGTACACAAACCTTGGTTCACGCACAAAATTATTTTAAAATATTGTATAAAATTATCTTCAGGCTATGTGTAAAGTATATATGAAATGTGAATAAGTTTATGTTTAGACTTGGGTCCTATCCCCAGGATATCTCATTATGTATATGCAAATATTTTAAAATAAAAAAATTGAAATCCCAAACGTTTCTTGTCCCAAACATTTTGGATAAGGGATACTCAACCTATATTTCATTAATATAGCCACATCAAACACATTGAACTCTGAATTGTGTTCGGATTTTTTCATCTGAGTTTTCACCACAAAATTATTTCTCTGCAAAATGTCTTCCTAGTTTGCTGAAGATTGACCCCATTGTTTGTTCTTGGTGACCAATTTATGAATTATCAGAAATATCACCCTCACTAAAACTATGCAAGAGAGAAAGGGCATTTTTAATTTTGTTTCATTTACCTTATCTGTTTTAAAATGATGTGAAGCAGAAGACAATATTATTTAAAAATCTAGACTCAGAAGCTATGGGGCCTGGATTCCTATAGTTCTGAGATTTTAAGTTGCTTCTCAGAACCATACTCCATTCGTATATAAGACAGAAATGATAATATCTTCTATTACACACGGATATTGTCATTTTCTTAACTGCATTAAGGAAGAATTGTAAATGGATTAAGAAAATTCTTCCTCTTCTTATATTAGTGGAGAAAAATGTCCCCTTAGCAGACAAGGTGAGAGGTAAAGGAGCAGAACCTGGAACAGGTACAATTAAACATATGCCTTTGTGAGAGGCTGAGGTAGCATCCTTGTTTTTGCTTGCTGTTGAAAAATATTTGGATAATATACAGCATACTCTGGTAGATAGTTGTATATATCATTTTATTTATTTGTGCAATGTGATTACTAGATCAGAGATTTTTGACTATTAGTTTGACTGTTGAGGTTTTTCTCCAGGTCATGTTGATGCAAGTGATTTTAAAGTAACATCACATGGAACATTGTCTTTCCGCTGGTGGTCTGAATTAAAAAATTGGCTCCCAAATTTATATAAGGCCACGACTTTTCATCTATATTGTCAATAAACATTCCATTCTAATAGAAGGAGTACTTTGTGAGAGAGAGTAATTTGTGGGACTATATAAATCCAATGTCATGATTCACTCCTACCCATTTGCTCTCTCCCCTTCTGACCTGCTTGGAATTTCTGGACCAGAAAGAATCATTGAACATATCGCCTGTAGTAGGCCATCAGGTTCATACCATGAGAGTAGGCCTATATTGACTTTATCTTAAATAAATCTGCAAAAGCCTAAAGGCAAGATCTAAGCTTTAAAGGGCTCAAATTTTCTGAAAGTACAAAAAAAAAGTTGGAAAGTTATTTCGTGTGTGTGTGTGTGTGTGTGTGTGAGCTTCATGCATTCATAGTCCAGTTTCTTTGCAGCTACCAGGACAGAGCTTGGTGAGGTAATTCTTTTTTTCTTCAACTTTTATTTTAAGTTCAATGGTACATGTGCAGGTTAGTTACATAGGTAAATGTGTGCCATGGTGGTTTGCTGCACAGATCATTCCATAACCTAGGTATTAAGCCCAGCAACCATTAGCTATTCTTCCTGATGCTCTCCCTCCCCCTATCTTCCCTTCTGACAGGCCCTAGTGTGTGTCGTTCCCCCTCATGTGTCCATGAATTCTCATCATTCAACAACCACTTACAAGTGAGAATATGTAGTGTTTGGTTTTCTGTTCCTGTGTTAGTTTGTTAAGGATAATGGTTTCCAAGTCCTTCCATGTCCCTGCAAAGGAGATAATCGTGTTCCTCTTTATGGCTGCATAGTGTTCCATGGTATATATGTATCACATTTTCTTTACCCAGCCTAAAATTGATGGGCATTTAAGTTGATTTTATGTCTTTGTTCTTAATAATAGTGCTGCTGTGAACACACATGTGCATGTATCCTTATAATAGAATATTTATATTCGTTTGAGTATATACCCAGTAATGAAATTACTGGGTCAAATGGTATTTCTGCCTCCAGGTCTTTGAGGAATTTTCATAGTCTTCCACAATTGTTGAACTAATTTACACTCCCACCAACAGTGTAAAAGCATTCCTTTTTCTCTGCAACCTTATCAGCATCTGTTGTTTTTTGACTTTTAATAGTAGTCATTCTGACTGGAGTGAGATGGTATTTCATTGTGGTTTTGATTTGCATTTCTCTAATGATCAGTGATGTTCAGCTTCTTTTCATATGTTGTTGCCTGCACGAATGTCTTCTTTTGAGAAGTATCTGTTCATGTCCTTTGCCCATCTTTTAATGGTGGTGTTTGTTTTTTTCTTGCAAATTTGTTTAAGTTCCTTGTACTCTCTGGATATTAGACCTTTGTCAGATGAATAGACTGCAAAAATTTTCTTCCATTCTGTAGACTGTCTGTTCACTCTGATGATAGTTTCTTTTGCTGTGCAGAAACTCTTTAGTTTAATTAGATCCCATTTGTCGATTTTTGCTTTGTTGAAATTGCTTTTGGCATTTTCATCATGACATCTTTGCCCATGCCTATGTCTAGAATGGTATTGCCTAGATTTTTTTTAGGGTTTTTGTAGTTTGAGGTTTTACATTTAAGACTTTAATCCATCTTGAGTTAATTTTTGTATAAGGTGTAAGGAAAGAATCCAGTTTCAATTTCCTGCATATGGCTAGCCAGTTCTCCCAGCACCATTTATTCAATAGGAATACTTACCCATTGCTTGTTTTTGTCAGGTTTGTTGAAGATCAGATGGTTGTAGGTACATGGTCTTATTTCTGAGTTCTCTATTCTGTTCCACTGGTCTATGTATCTGTTCTTGTGCCAGTACCATGCTGTTTTGATTACTGTAGCCTTGTAGTATAGTTTGAAGTTGGGTAGAGTGATGCCTCCAGCTTTGTTCTTTATGCTGAGAATTTTCTTGGCTATTTGGGGTCTTGTTTTGTTCTACATACATTTTAAAATAAAATTTTCTAATTCTGTGAAGAATGCCAATGATAGTTTAATGGGAATAGCATTGAATCTATAAATTACTTTGGGCAGTATGTCCATTTTCACGATATTGATTCTTCCTGTCCATGAGCATGGAATATTTTTCTATTTGTTTGTGTCCTTTTGATTTGTTTGAGCAGTAGTTTGTAGTTATCCTTGATGTAGTCCTTCACTTCCTCTGTTAGCTATATTCCTAGGAAGCAATTGTGAATGGGAGTTCATTCATGATTTGGCCCTCTGCTTGCCTCTTGTTGGTATATAGGAATATTATTGACTTTTGCACATTGACTTTGTATTCTGAGACTTTGCTGAATTGAAGTTGTTTATTAGTTTAAGAATCTTCTGGGCTGAGACAATGGGGTTTTCTATATATAGGATCGTGTCATCTGCAAACAGAGTTTGACTTCCTCTATTCCTATTTGAATACGCTTTATTTTCTTCTCTTGCCTGATTGCCTAGGCCATAATTTCCAATAATTTGTTGAAGAGGAGTGTTGTGAAAGGGCATCCTAGTCTTGTGCCAATTTTCAAGGAAAATGCTTCCAGCTTTTGCCCATTTGGTATTATGTTTGCTGTGGGTTTGTCACATATGGCTCTTATTATTTTGAGGTATATTCCTTCAATACCTAGTTTATTGAGAGTTTTTAACATGAATGGGATGTGGTTTTCTTTAACAAAGGCCTTTTCTGCATTCTATTGAAATAGTCATGTGGTTTTTGTCTGTAATTCTGCTTATGTAATGAATCACATTTATTGATTTGCGTATGTTGGACCAAACTTGCATCCTGGAGATGAAGGCAGCTTGATTGTGGTGGATAAGTTTTTTGATGCACTACTGGATTTGGTTTGGCAGTATTTTATTGAGAATTTTTGAATCAATGTTCATCAAGGATATTGGCCTGAAGTTTTTGTTGTCGTTGCTGTATCTCTACCAAGTTTTGGTATCAGGATGATGCTGGCCTCATAAAATAATATCCTGAAGGCAGGCTGGAAGGACTGAGTCAACCAACCCTTAAAAATGGTGGTTTTCCTACCCCAGGAGGAAATTTATTTCTAACATTTACATTCAAAATCAAATGTCATTACTCTTTGCACATTATCAGTTATGATTTGAACTTCTCTGGAAGAACATGAAGGGAAAAAAATCATGATTTTTCTGAGTGTTTTTAGTTATCTGAAATCAATTGGGTCTATTTTTTAAATGTTTTATAGCATTAGGCATCAGTACTTGCCTTAAGAAACTATATAACTGTTTTAGTTTTAATATTATTCAGAATTGCCATATTTACTATTCAATAGCTACTGAAGGAAGATCTATCATTGATAGTAATAACTACATTAGGTTTCTGGCTTGCTAAGGTTCTATTATTGACTGAAAATGTCTCCCTCCTCATTTGTTTATTTTTTTTCTAACTTTGGAAAGACAGAGAAAACTAAAATTCAACATGGTATATTAATTCAGGAAGAATACTTGGAGAGCATATATCCTATTTTCTATATTTAAAAATAAGAAAATCAAAGTAACTGTGGGTTGAGGAATGTATTTAAACCAATCGACTAATTAGGAATTTTCAGTCATACACAGATATCTGCTTGTGTCTATCAGTTTAACACTCCTTAAAATATATTAGTAGCTCAGCTTTATGGTTCTGATACACTGAAATGAAACTAGAGAAATAAAATCTGGAGGTCAAATGGGTTGTCAAGTTCATATTTTTGTTAAGTATAGGTACTGAACTTTAAAAAAAACTTTAAATATTTTATCTACTATTGTTAATAATTTCACTAAAGATAGAAATTTTACCACCAATAATATAAGCAATACATAATCTTGAAAGAAATAATATTCCTTCACATTTAATATAACCAGTTCTATAAATAACTCTGTTCCTTTTGCTCCATTTTGTTGATGAATAATGTAAACTTCATTCTTAATTATCAAAATTAAGTTCGAGTGTGCATAGTGAGAAACCATTTCAAGTGTTATATTCTCTAGGTAGGAAAAATAGCCTAACATGAGGACACATAAGGAAATTTTAGGGTGTTTGCTTTATGTTAGGGCCTGGCTGCCAAAGTGTAAACTAAAAATTTATGAAGACCAAGTTGAATATTGATTCATAATATTTGATCATTAATCAAATTAAATGGCATTTATTTTTAAAAATTAAGCAATGTGTCCTGAGATCTGCAATTTTACTTACGAGTTTCTTTGCGTAACTCCTTCCAGACACATATTTTGGAAAAATTTTCTTTATAGGAATAAGGAAAGTTGTGTTATATCCTTGAACAATTAGGTTTTTCTGGCTTATCCCTTTTTATTTTATTTTATTTTATTTTTTTATTTTTTATACTTAAGTTTTAGGGTACATGTGCACAACGTGCAGGTTAGTTACATATGTATACATGTGCCATGTTGGTGTGCTGCACCCAGTAACTTGTCATTTAACATTAGATATATCTCCAAATGCTATCATTCCATGCTCATGGGTAGGAAGAATCAATATCTTGAAAATGGCCATACTGCCCAAGGCCATTTATAGATTCAATGCCATCCTCATCAAGCTACCAATGAATTTCTTCACAGAATTGGAAAAAACTACTTTAAAGTTCATATGGAACCAAAAAAGAGCCCACAACGCCAAGTCAATCCTAAGCCAAAAGAACAAAGCTGGAGGCATCATGCTACCTGACTTCAAACTATACTACAAGGCTACAGTAACCAAAACAGCATGGTACTGGTACCAAAACAGAGATATAGATCAATGGAACAGAACAGAGCCCTCAGAAATAATGCCACATATCTACAACAATCTGATCTTTGACAAACCTGACAAAAACAAGAAATGGGGAAAGGATTCCCTATTTAATAAATGGTGCTGGGAAAACTGGCTAGCCATGTGTAGAAAGCTGAAACTGGATCCCTTCCTTACACCTTATACAAAAATTAATTCAAGATGGATTAAAGACTTAAACGTTAGACCTAAAACCATAAACACCCTAGAAGAAAACCTAGGCAATACCATTCAGGACATAGGCATGGGCAAGGACTTCATGTCTAAAACACCAAAAGCAATGGCAACAAAAGTCAAAATTGACAAATGGGATCTAATTAAACTAAAGAGCTTCTGCACAGCAAAGGAAACTACCATCAGAGTGAACAGGCAACCTACAGAATGGGAGAAAATTTTTGCAACCTACTCATCTGATAAAGGGCTAATATCCAGAATCTACAATGAACTCAAACAAATTTACAAGAAAAAACAAACAACCCCATCAAAAAGTGGGCATAGGATATGAACAGACACTTCTCAAAAGAAGACATTTATGCAGCCAAAAGACACATGAAAAAATGCTCACCATCACTGGCCATCAGAGAAACGCAAATCAAAACCACAATGAGATACCATCTCACACCAGTTAGAACGGCAATCATTAAAAAGTCAGGAAACAACAGGTGCTGGAGAGGATGTGGAGAAATAGGGACACTTTTACACTGTTGGTGGAACTGTAAACTAGTTCAACCATTGTGGAAGTCAGTGTGGCGATTCCTCAGGGATCTAGAACTAGAAATACCATTTGACCCAGCCATCCCATTACTGGGTATATACCCAAAGGATTATAAATCATGCTGCTATAAAGACACATGCACACGTATGTTTAATGTGGCACTATTCACAATAGCAAAGACTTGAAACCAACCCAAATGTCCAACAATGATAGACTGGATTAAGAAATGTGGCACATATACACTATGGAATACTATGCAGCCATAAAAAATGATGAGTTCATGTCCTTTGTAAGGACATGGATGAAGCTGGAAACCATCATTCTCAGCAAACTATCGCAAGGACAAAAAACCAAACACCACATGTTCTCACTCATAGGTGGGAATTGAACAATGAGAACACATGGACACAGGAAGGGGAACATCACACACTGGGGCCTGTTGTGGGGTGGGGGGAGAGGGGAGGGATAGCATTTGGCTTATCCCTTTTTAATGTGTACCTGTTTACAGATTTCTAATGTATTTCTACATATACTTCAAATGTGTGGTGGGTTGGACTTAGAAAAAATCGGCTTTGACTTTTGCTGAGTTTATGTTCAGTAGATTCATGGATTACTGCCCTGTAGATTGACCATTTTAGAAACACCCATCACTTTGTCCTCATTACTATGTCTATTTCCTGAAGCCATGTGATCATTACAATGTAACCTCTGTTCCAGTAGGGCAATTATTTTGTTCAAAACTATGTGTTCATCATCTTATATCTCACCTGGCATGGAGATGGCACTTAAATCAACATTTTTGGATAATGAGTGCATGTTAGAAGGAAGGCAGATACATACTTTTTTCTTTTTTTCTTTCTTTCTTTGTTTTTTTTTTTGTTTGTTTTGTTTTTTTGTTTTTGTTTTGAGGCGGAGTTTCTCTGTTATCCCCCAGGCTAGAGTGCAATGGCGCCATCTCTCAGCTCACTGCAACCTCCGCCTCATGTGTTCAAGCGATTCTCCTGCCTCAGCCTCCTGAGTAGCTGGGATTACAGGCACACACAACCACACCCGGCTAATTTTTGTATTTTTAGTAGAGACGGGGTTTCACCACATTGGCTAGGCTGGTCTCCAACAGCTGACCTCAGGTCATCCGCCCGCCTCGGCCTACCAAAGTGCTGGGATTACAGGCGTAAGCCACCACGTCTGGCCAATTTTGTTATTAGAAACCCAAACTAAAGTCTACATAAACAACCTTAACAAAATTTGGGGATTAATTTGGAGCAGAAAACAATATCCTTCATAACTCAAGGATGTTGTTATGTATACAGAGTTAAACGACTCAAGTAAATTTAGCTGAGTCTCACAAGAAACTGAAGTTTAGAAATTAAATCATATAAACTTGCATAATTGTCTGTATTAACAGGCTCTCTTGACCTTGACTTCGAGTCAGTTTTGGCCAAAGTCCAAGGTATGTATTTACTTACTTCCCAACCTGAAGAAGTTCTATGGGGTAGCTGTGTTTCAATACCTGAGGCCACAGCTTCTTGCAAGGCAGCCCTTTCCACACAGCTCCCTCACTTTCCAACCTACAATAACTCCTGCTTTCTCTCACCCATTCAGGCTAGGAGTGACAAATTTACTACTACTGGTTACTCTATTGTCCATACTGGTATTATTATACCCTACCCTCAACTTTGGAAATTTCCATCATTAAACTCTCCCTCAATTGCCCAGTTTGAGTATGTCATCTTTTTGTGTTGGCATCCTAGCTGACACAAATTCCAAATTAACTGTATCTAAATCTCTACAGTCCTTTTTGAGAAAGATCCATGTGATTGCTAGACTTGGTATTGGTTAGGAAGTTTGTTTTTGTGACAGTGCAATTTATTTGTCTAGCTTTCTTTCTTAGTCTGTTTGGCCTGTGGTAATAAAAATACCTTAGACTGGGTAATGTATAAAAAACAAAAATTTATTTCTCACAGTTCTGTAGGCTGGGAAGTCCAAGATCAAAGAGCTGTTAGATTTAAAGTCTGATAAGGGACCTCTTCCTTATAGATGGCACTTTCTAGCTGCATCCTCACATGGCAAAAACGGCACAGGCACTCCCTCCAACCTTGTTTGGGTTTAGTACCCACGGGATTAGTCCCCTTATAAACGAGATTGAAGGGAATGGAGCCCTTTTGACTTAGTCTTTCCCAAAAGGCCCTAACTCTTAATACAATCACATTAGGTATTAGGTTCCAACATATAAACTTTGAGGGGACACCAACATTTAGACCATAGTACCTTCCTTTTCCATTTACATTTTTGGCATGATTTTTAAACACTTTTACTCCTGAGAAAGAAAGGATACTCTGTTTTCGTACTTCCAGCTTTATACTGACATCTTTCTGGTAACTTGAAAGGAATCACAAGGCTTTCCTCAAGTGGGCCATAGAAAAAACTCAATTTAAAGTTAAAAAGAGGTTAGTGGTAGGAATGTATGATGGCAGTTTCCAGGATAGCTGCAAGAATGCTTGCCTCCTGGTAGTTATGCTCTTGTGTGGTCTTCTTGTTAATCGAATTAGAACTAGACTCTGTGAACAATAGAATATTAAACTGTGTGACTTCTCACTCTACGTCATAAAAGGCATTGCAGCCTCTTCTGTGTTCTTGCATCATTTGCTCAGGAGTAGATAACTGTCAAGTTATAAGGATAATCAGAAGCCCTGTGGAAAGGCCAATCTGGAGAGCAACTAGGGCTTCCCACCAACAAACAGTACCAACTTGCAAGTCATATAAGTAAATCAATTTGGAAGCAGGAAAGCCATCAGAGACATAAATGTCTGCAGCCTCAACTGACAACTGATTGCAATCAATGAGGCACCATAAACTAAATGTGCACAGTCAAGCCATCATTGAATACTGATTCCCAGAAACCAAGAGACCACATTTATTGCTTTAAATCATTGAGCCTTGGGATTATTTATTATGAGAAGTAGACAGCTAAAACAAAGTTGAATAGAAGGATAAATGTATATTGACTTTCATTCTGATTATGAAAGCTATAAATTGTAGAAGAAGAGGGGAAAATTTCAAAGGGCCATTAATCTCCCAGGGTTCTTAAAATTCAAATTCAAAAACTGACTTTGCTTTATTTTATGCACAACATAAGTTTGAATTTGTTAAAGTCTAGAGTACTTTTTGGCCTGAGTTTCTGAGCAAGTCTGGAGTCATTGAGCCCTTGCAACATAAAGAACTTTGAAGCATAAGCACAATTTTACTGAGTGGTATGAACAAGCAATCAGACACAAATGGGATTGTTGTAGGTAAGAGTTCAGTCATGGAGAAAGTGAAGGGAAAGGAGGGGATGTCTGTGTCCAGTGGATAATTAGAATAAAGCCACAGCCAGAATATATGCAAAATTATTTTACAAATATGATTTTAAAATCACATTTAACACATGAATGCTTCCTTCAATATGTATTATATATTTGTGCTTTCTAAAATTTTTGTTAGCCAAATTCTGAGTAAATGATTGATTTAAAGGTTCTTTTTAAAATGGATATATTCAGACAAACATGATGTGATTGTAAACACATTAGCCTTTATCTATCTCTCAAGATTTTTCTGGGATAATCCAGTTAGAAATATTCTATCATGTTATGATATGCTAGATAAATGTGTCAGATTATTATTTTAGGGAAAAAAAGTTATTGTAGATAATTTCCTACTATGCTAAAAAGCTTAAACAGAAAGAGAACAATCTATGAAAATAGGAAATTTATGAACAGAAACAGCCAACTGGCACCCATGTTTGGGACTTACATGCAAATCAAGTTATTCTTTGCTTTCCAACACTTCCCAAATTCTTTTAAAACCATATTTGAAGCTGGATAGCAGCTCTATATGAAGACATCAGTGCTATAAATACAGACAGCATTGTGTTGGGTAGAGCAATGCCAGGAATTGACAGGACCAACAGATAAAACCAGAGCAATTAAGTTTCCATAAACACTTGACTTGATGTTGAATCAACACTCTCCTTTATAAACAGCAGTTTAGCAAGAAATAAATGACAATTATACATTTCCAATATATAAACCATGCTGGTTTGCTGAAGTAATAGCATTCTTTTCCAGCTTTCTTTTTACAATGTAGTTTGTTGGAGAAAGTTGCTCAATAATTTGTGTTAATTTCAAGATCATGTAAAATTCTTTAAAGTCAATTAAAGTTAAGCTAAAGATAATTCATCTTATCCATGAAAGAGTTTACAGATAAGCTTTTGTATGTTTTTAGATTAACACCATCTCCCTCAACCAAAAAAAAAATTCTTCTAGCTATAGGTGAGCAATTTTTAGTGATGTTTAGTTCTCCTTTCCTGCAGATGGTTTTCTGGACATTCATTATATACTTTAGCAAGACCAGAAAGTTCTATCTTAAGAGCCTCTGATCTTTCTTTTAATTTTTATTTCCTAACCCTCACCCCAGAACTAACACAAAATAACTTATGACGACACAATTCTTACCTTATTTTTACTCTTTCCTTTTAGATATTCAATTGCCCTTTCTTAAGCAAGATACAAGAAAAATATTTTTTATTAAATAATAATGTCTTCTTTCTTACAAAGAACAAAGACTTAATTCATAATTTTGAAAAGATGCCAGCAAGCTATGACTTCAATATAAGCAGCCATGCACTCACATATACAAACATTTCCCAAGTTTTCAGAATAATAAGACAATTCAAAAACATGATTATACCTAGTTTCAGAGTAAATTTTCTATTCTCATCTGTGATTTCTGTCTGTGTGATATTTCTTTCTTTGTTCTAAGTGTCCTGTGATATTTCTAATCATGTGACTCAAATGACTTCTGGAAGTTTTAGTGTTTTACAATTTAGTGTGCAGTATTTCTAGACCTCTCAATGTAGTTAGTGGCTTCCACATTGTTTCTGGACAAATCTCTATTAGAATTCTCCCAAATTGCAGACAGTTCTCCTTTTAACTAGGAAGTTCTTAGGAAAATGGACTGTTTATCTTTTCATTCCCAGAGCCTCTCCAAGTATGTGGCACATTATAGAACAGTTACCAAACTCCATAAGATTGTATAGTTTATATGTTTGGTGATTCTATGTATCCTCAGCATCTAGAAGAGAGCATAAATCATCTTAAGACCTCAATAAATAATTACTGAATGAATTTAATAAAGTTGAGAGGTTTCTACCCTTTTCTGGACCAGCAAGTCATTTTCCCTTACAGTGACCTTTGTTATCTGATTGTGACTCTGCTGAATCATGCAACTAATCTTTGCAGTTTGTTCCCAAGGTAAAAGTTTAAAATTGGTGAGCTCCATTGATGATGTTGCCTGGGTTACAAACTAGAAATGTCCCCACAATCATGATTTGTAATCTTCACAGACTCTAGATTTGTTCTGATTATCATGTATTCATGCCTGGTGTCCACCGTAAATCCCTTGATCTGTTATAGGCATTTACCTTGTACTGACTGCCTCATTGAACAAATCTCCCCTGTGGACTGTCATTTAAAAGCACGAGTACACTACATAGAGAAAGGCTGGGTTCTTATCAGGACACAAATTTAAAGGCTGTGTGGACTTGGGTAAGTTATATAATATCTTTCTCAGTTTCTTTATTTGAAAATAAGATTCATAAGTGACTACCCAAAAGCATTGTTATAATGTTAAATGAGATTACATGTAAAGTTTTATTCTAATGCTATTGTTATCTAAAAGTAAATGTTAGTTATCTCCATGCTTTAATAAAGGGGTTTATAAGCTAAGATATACTATACAAATACAAAGTAATATTACATGTTGAGTTCATTCTCATGAACTTCTTGGGGAGGGCTTAGAAGAAACATTTTTTCACGTAGGGACAATTAACATATGGTTCTATAGATCTGAAAATGACAAGGTAGGCATCTTTTATCTCACAAAATATTGAAAATGCTTCCAAAAGAATTAGCCAGTAATAAGCGGTCATACTCAAACAAGTAGTGGTCCTCTGTCTCTTTTATAACTTGACATTTTGTTTTGGGGAGTTGCTAGACATTTAATGGATAATGGCGATAAAAGATTGGTTTTACAAAGACTGTAAGGCAGCCTCTATCAGAACCAAGACAGCATGAAGGAGAAATTGAGAACTCAGTGGTGGGCCCCAGCGGGCAGGATTTTAAGCTGTCCAAACGTCTTTCTGCAATATTTCCATCTGCCAGTCTCCACCCTTGCTTCAAGTCTCCAGGGTCTTCATGCTAGGTCTTGGACTTGTAAATTACACAACTTTTGTGCCCCACCTCAGCCTTCCTCAACAACTTGCCTTTGGGCCCTTCCTGCTCCCTCACTCCCTTTCCAGTTTCTATCTCAATCCCATTAATGCTTTGTACTCTCTGAATTATTCTCTCCAAAACTGCTTATGGAAATCTTACCTTTAGTAATATATACCAAAGCTACCACCAATCACCTTCCTTTTGTTTTCACAAAGACCTTTTACATATAATACAATGGATCAAATTGACTATAATGAGAGAAAATCATTAGACAAGAGAATTTGGAAGAAATATGACTGCACACTTCAAATAATATCAGATAATCATCAAATAGCTGGTATTTATGTCTTACAAATATGATAGTTTGCACATTTAGATTTGTAAAAATAAGATGGTACTCACATTTAAATCTATAACTTAAGGGAAAATAATTTTTGTTTTTAGTGGAAGGTAGTGATCAGAATCCTTATCTTTTCTCTATTAGATACTCCATTGACCTCATCTCTTTTATAAAAATGATCATCCTTTCCCCACTCAGTTGCATTTGAGACTTTGTCATAAATCAGATGACTATGTATGTGAATTTGTTTCTGTATTACATAAAATGCCATTGGTCCATTTATCTGTATTTGTGTTACTAGTACTCTGTCTTAATGACTTCAGCATTATAGTGAGTTTTAATACTTGGTACTGTAAATCCTACAGCTTTGTTCTCCAATATTTTTTCAATGTTAAATCTATCTTATAGAAGAAAATGCCTTTATGACTCATTACTTTTGGATAAGCAAAATTTCTTAAATAGAACACACACGCCAACACATGCATAAGCACTAACATAAGAAAATAAGGATTAGCTAGATTTATTTGAATTAGAAACTTTTGTTTAACAAAAGCTACAGCTAAGATAGTTCAAATAATAAGCCACAGACTAAGGGAAGATGTTTGTAAAACATTTGATAATTGCCCTATCAAGAACATGTAGAGAATTCATACAAGTGAATAAGAAAAAGACAGTCAACCTGATTACAACCATAGAAAAAACATTCAACAGAGTTTACGCAAAAGATGGGATCAAAGTGGCGGATAAACACATGTAAATAAGCTCAATATCTTGTTATTAAAGAAACACAAATTAAAAACTGCAATGAAATAGTATTACACAAACATAAGAGATAAAATTGAAAAAAGCTGAGAATACAAATAATAGGTGAGGATATGAAGCTGATGGAAGTATGATTTGATAAAACTCATTTGGAAAAATATTTGACAATACCTACTAAAGGAAAACATGTGTATACCATACAGCCCAATAATCCCACTCTGGGGTATATATCCAAACATACACACACACACACACACACACACACACACACACACACAGTGAATAACAACAGTGTTTACTAAAAGAGGTACAGAGAAAATGTTCATAGTTTTATTTATAATAGTTCCAAACTGAAAATAATCAAAATTCTTATAAATAATAGAATGATTAAATTAATTATACTGTGTGTATACAGTGGAATACTCTGCAGTTACTAACAAATACAAACTTCTTCACATGCAACGTGGATGAATCTCATAAGTATAATAATGAGTAGTGACAGAGGTTAGACATTAAAAATAGATATTTCACTTATTCAAAGTTTAAAAACTGATAAAACTAATCCTAGTTATATCAAGATAGTTTTTACTCTTGGGGGCTTCAGACTGAAAGGGGTGCAAGGGACCTTCTTGGGTGATGGAAATCATCTATATATTGCTTTTGGTAGTGGTTACACTAGCATATACATAGTTGTAAATCAAACTATACACTTAAGACTTGCACGCTGTGTTATATGTAAGTTATACCTCAGTAACTTTTTTAAACAAATAACAGATTCACTGAGGTGAGGAAGATTAAAAAGAAGATGTATTTCTTGTAGAGTTCATGTCTTAATTCTTTGGTTAAGGCAAGGAAGGGACTGTTCTTCATGTAAGTACTTTCTGAGAAGGTCATATTCTAACAATTGAATCTATGAGAGTGCATTCCCCAGGGCATGCCATAGGGCAGTACCCAGTTGTCCTCAGTCTTTTCCCTCATCTTTGATCTTTCCTCTCATAAAATATTAACTTTTAGTTGTTTATGATCTACAAATTTATCAACAAGAAACACAATCTGAAATGAAAGGGTAAAGAAATACATTTAAATAATGTATCAAGTTGCTGGTATTATCTAAAAATATTTTAAGAGTGTTGGCTTAAGATTGCCATTTGTGTATAAAATAATTGTGTTAAGAAGGAATTGATGCTAAAGCCAATGAAGTAATGCTTCTTCTTCTTCTGTAATACTTCTGTTCAGAAGAGCTACCTTTACCTGAGTTCAAGCAGCTGTGTAATTCCTTGGTTGCAATGGCCTACTTAGTTCCTAGATTTGCAATCTTCCAGGCAGTAGAGAATAATGTATCCCATTGGAACATTGGGATAAGTCCCAGAGGTTGGACTAGGGCTTAGTATCTCAGTCTGGATCTACAGGGTCTTTTACCCTGGGCCCATTTATATTTCCACCCTCACAACCTCTGTTCCAGCTCTGAGCCATGCTCTACAATTATAATCTTTAGGTCTGCATCTTTCTTACATCAGCAGGATTTGCTATTTGCCAAATGCTCTATTTCCTGCAGTTTTTCATCCCTTCAGCCTTACCTGATTTTGACCCATATGTCTGGGAATTATTCCAGGGCCCAAAATCTGTACTATTATAATTCTGGGGCAACAGAGATACCTTCATAATTTCCTGTATTCAATCCTCATTCTAAAATGCTTAATTTACTTCTGATGTTGAATTATTAACTTTTACCCTCATATTTTGACTCAGTCACCCCAAGTGACTGTTTTAGACCTCAAGCAAACAAAAATGACTCTACTTTTTTTTTTGTTTGTTTTGTTTTGTTTTGTTTTGTAGCTTCTTTTCTCTGAGAAGGTATAACTTTGAGTATACACATTTTACCTATTCATTGACCTCAAGCCAAAGCATGGGCTGAAAAATCTAAGGTCCTTTCTTAGCAGTTTCCCTTAGCATAGTTGTCTTCTTTTGAGAAGTGTCTGTTCATGTCCTTCGCCCACTTTGTGATGGGGTTGTTTGTTTTTTTCTTGTAAATTTGTTTGAGTTCATTGTAGATTCTGGATATTAGCCCTTTGTCAGATGAGTAGGTTGCGAACATTTTCTCCCATTTTGTAGGTTGCCAGTTCGCATCACCAAGTCAATCCCAAGCCAAAAGAACAAAGCTGGAGGCATCACGCTACCTGACTTCAAACTATACTACAAGGCTACAGTAACCAAAACAGCGTGGTACTGATACCAAAACAGAGATATAGATCAATGGAACAGAACAGAGCCCTCAGAAATAATGATGCATATCTACAACTATCTGATCTTTGACAAACCTGAGAAAAACAAGCCATGGGGAAAGGATTCCCTATTTAATAAATGGTGCTGGGAAAACTGGCTAGCCATATGTAGAAAGCTGAAACTGGATCCCTTCCTTACACCTTATACAAAAATTAATTCAAGATGGATTAAAGACTTAAATGTTAGACCTAAAACTGTAAAAACCCTAGGAGAAAACCTAGGCATTACCATTCAGGACATAGGCATGGGCAAGGGCTTCATGTCTAAAACACCAAAAGCAATGGCAACAAAAGCCAAAATTGACAAATGGGACCTAATTAAACTAAAGAGTTAGGTTCTTTCAGTTCTTACTTTGTTGAGAGTTTTTTGTCAGGAAGAGATGTTAAATTTTATCAAATGCTTTTAAGGAGTCTATTGAGATTACCATATTGTTCTTTTCCTTTATTTTGTTAACGTGATATGTCACATTTATTGATTTGCATATGTTGAACCATCCTTGCATCCCTGCTATAAATCCCGCTGCTATAATAATCATGGTGCATTATATTTCACATGTGCTGTTGGATTTGGTTTGTTAGTATTTTGTTAAGGAACTTTGCAACTATGTTCATCAGGGATATTGGCCTATAGATTTCTTCTTTGTTGCGTTCTTGTCTGGTTTTGGTACCAGAGTAATGCCAGCCTCTTAGACTGAATTAGGGCAACTTTACTTTCCTTGAAATTTTTTGGAATAGTTTGAGAAGAATAGGTGTTTATCTTTGAAAATTCGGTAGAATTCAACAGGGAAATCATGTGACCCTGGACTTTTCTTATTGGTAGAGTTTTTATTATAATTCAATGTCATTATTCATTATTGGTCAGCTCTGGTTTCTATTTCTTTCTGATTCAATCTTGGTAGTTTGTATGTCTCCAGTAATTTATTAATTTTCTCTAAAATTTTTAGTTGTTAGTAAATAGTTATCCATGATTGTCTTGTGGTCTTCTGTATTTCTCTAGTGACAATTGTAATATCTTCTGTTTTCTGATTTTGTTTATTTGGGTCTTCTCTTTTTTATCTTGGTTACTCCGCCTACTGGTTTATCAGCCTTGTTTATATTTTCAAAAAATCAACTTTTTTTAATCCTTTATATTTTTTAAAGTCTCTATTTTGTCTAGTTCTGCTCTGAACTTTGTGATTTCTTCTGCCAATTTTGGGTTTGATTTGTCCTTTTTTTTTTAGTTCTTGTGGTGCATTATTAGATTGTTTATTTAAAATCTTTCTTTTGTTTGAGGTAATTGTTTGTCAGTATAAACTTGCCTTTTAGCACTGCTTTTGCTGTATCCCCATAGGTTTTGGTATGCTGTGTTTCAATTTTTATTTGTTTAAAAAAATTGTTTGATTTACTCCTTAATTTCTTCCTTGACCCAGTGGTCATTCCGGAGTCTGTTGTTTAATTTCCACATTTTTTACAGTTTCCAAAGTTCCTCTTGTTATTGATTTCTAGTTTTATTTCATTGTAGTTAGAGAAGATACTTGACATCATTTCAGTTTTTAAAAATTTGTTGAGACTTGTTTTGTTTTGTAGCATATGGTCCATCCTAGAGAATGTTTCATGTGCTGATGAGAGGAATGTGCACTTTGTAGCTGTTGGATAAAATGTTCTATAAATGTCTGTTAGTTTCCTTTGGTTTAATGTACAATTTAAATCCAATGTTTCTTTGTTAATTTCTATCTAGATGATCTGTCTAATGCTGAGAGTGGAGTGTTGAAGTCCCCACTATTATAGTATTGGAGTTTATCTCTCCCTTTAGATATAATAATATTTGCTTTACATATCTAGGTGCTCCATTGTTGGGTGCATACATTTAGAATTGTTACAGTCTCTTGCTGAATTGATCCCTTTTTCATTACATAATGACCTTCTTCGTCTGCTTTTGCTGTTTTGAACTTAAAGTCTGTTTTATCTTATGTAACTATAGCTATTCCTGCTTGGTTTTGGTTTCCATTTGCGTGGAATATCTTTTGATATCCCTTTACTTTCAGTCTATATCTGTCTTTACAGGTGAGATGAGTTTCTTATAGATAGAATACAGTTGGGTCATATTTTAATCCATTCAGCCACTCTATATTTTTTAAGTGGAAAATTTAATCCATTTACATTCAATGTTATTATTGATATGTCATTTTGTTAGTTGATTTCTGGCTGTTTTGTATATTTTTTGTTTCCTTTTTCTCTTATTGTTTATCATGGTGGTTAGGTAGTTTTATGTGGGGATAACATTTGAGTTTTCGCTCTTCCTTATTTGTGTTTGCTCTACCAGTGGGTTTAATAGTTTTGTGTGTTTTCATGATGGTAGATATCTTTTCACTTCCATGTGTAGGACTCCTTTAAGCATTACTGGTAGGGCCAGTCTAATGGTAGTAAATTCCCTTAGCTTTAGCTTGTCTGGAAAAAACTTTTTTTAATCTTTCATTTATGAAGCATAACTTTCTTGGTTATAGTATCCATAGGTGGAAGTTTCTTTTTTTTTTTTTTCTTCAGCGCTTGTTAAATATATCATCTCTGGCAGCAGCAGCTAGGTGCAGCAGACACTTCAGGTGGAAAATGTCAATGTGGCTCCAGAGATGTGGATATGCAAGGACTGTTGGGGCCCTGTGCAGGATGCAGCCTGGTTGGGAATAGGCCCTCAATAGACCCTTCTGTAGCTGCCTAGCACTCAAGGGTATGTGAAACCTGTGGGACACACCGTGAACTCTCCTCTGGAACTGTGCCTTTGGGCAGTCTCCAGGCAACTCTTTGGTAGCCTTGGGGGATCTGTGAGGGTCTAGAAGCATCCCAATGGCTAGGAAGCAGAAGTCCATGATGAAAATGTGCATTAGTGGGGGTCACTCACTTACCCTTTCCATGCGTTAAGGAGCCTTTCCAGGCTCCCAGCCAGTCTCAACTGAGCAGACTGCCTTGTTTTTCTCTCCTTCCTTGCTTTAGGTGTTTCATGTCACTTATCTGTTGAATACTAGATGGTCTATTTGAAGTTTAATTATCTACTCCTTATTTTGGTTCTTCTTTGTGGAGAAGGCAAGTGCCAGATGCATAGTCAGCTATCTTTCTTGAAGCCCCTCCCCTCAGAATCTCCCTTTTATTTTCCTTTTTTTGTTTCAGTTACCTCAGGGTTAATATTATCTGCTTTACTAGATGTTTTGAGCATTAGTAAGAGAAAGGGATATTTCATCATCTGTGTCACCATATTACGATAAATCTTGAGGCTATGTGAACATTTGGAGGGAGAAAGAAAGGAAAGGAAATAGATGAAAAAGAGTGATAAAGGTGAGATTGTTTACATGTGTATGTTCTCTGAAAAGAATTGATTTAGAGAGTTCTTCTCATATTGAGCATGTCTGGCAGTCAGCAGGGGAAGCGTGAGAGCAATGGTAAACTACATCATTGGATGAAAAAGCACGAGTAATTGTCTGCCCTGTATTATTCTGCACAAATTTGTTAACTTGCTCTTTAAAAGTGCTTGCTTTTGTAAAATGAGAACCAAACTGTTAGCCTTTTTTGCTTCTCACACAGCAGGATTAATTCAGAAATAAACTTGGCAGATGGTGAAAAGAAGGTGCCAACCAACTTCAATAATCTATACTTATTAATATCCTAGAGTTAGCTAGCTATATTAACTAAAAATAAAGGAGAAGGTACATTAGCTCTGATTTGTCTGACTCATAATGACAACCATACTTAGCAAGGTGATCAGATATTATGGAATATCGCTAAGTCACTTACATAAATTAGTAGTAGCAAGTTACTCCTCTTCTTTGTAGCTGATGGAGAGTTTAATCGAATCTTTCTGGGTTCTTATATTAGTTTCCTCTTGCTACTATAACAAGTTATCATAAATTGAATGTTCTAAAATAAATACAGGTTTATTATCCTACTGTTCTGGAGGTCAGAAATTCAAATAGGTCTTCCTAGGATAAAATCAGAATGTCAACAGGGAAACTCTATGGGGTAGAATCTGTTTCCTTACCTTTTCCTATTTCCAGAGGCTATCCATATTCCTTAGCTTGGAGTATCTTCCTCTGTCTTCAAATTCAGCATGACTGGTCAAGTCTGTCTCATGCTCATCACTGACATTGACCCTTTTGACTTCCTCTTCAACATTAAATACTCTGGTGATTACATTGGGTCCACCTAGGTATTCCAGGATAATCTCCTTACTTTAATGTTAGCTGATTAGCAGTTTGAATTCCATCCACTACCTTGATTCCCTTGTGTCATACAATATAACATATTCAAAGGTCCAGGGATGAAAACAATTTATATTTTTGAAAGTCTATAATCCTTCAAACAACAGTCCTGCATTTCTATTTGGGTCCCAATGACTAACACATTAAACCTTGTTTGGATCCTAAAGGTTTCTTTTAGAAAAACAAATGCAAATACATGTAAAAGTGGTTTAAATAAAGTTTATTACAAGATGTTATCTCATGAATTAAGAATAATCTAAAATTGTGTTATTTTTCTTTCAGGGATGGAAATTAAACACCTCTTGTTTTTGGTTGCTGCTGCTTGCTTACTGCCTATGTTGTCCATGAAAGTACGTGAGGGTTGGATGTTTCATAATTACTTTCTAAATAAAGATAAGAGCTAACACTTTAATAGAATTCACCACGTTAGAGGCACTGTTGTGAGGCCACTACACCCATTACTCACTTTGTTTTCACAATAGCCCTGTTAGGCAAGTACTCATCTTAATACCGTTTTATAAAGGAGAGAACCAAAGAATAGTAAAGTTGAGTAATATGGCCAATATCTGAGGACTAGGACATGGCAGGGCCTGAAATTATACTTAATCAGTTAGCTCTGTGGGTCCATATCTATTTCATTGTGGCCTCTCTGGATAACACAGGAAAAAAACTGAGAATGCAGATTAGCTATATAATTTTTTACTATAACAGTAATTTAAAGCATCAAAATTAAATATAAAATGGAAAGGTGCCAACAGCACAAAGAGCAACGTGAGGAGCTGATTAGCAGTTTGAATTCCATTGGCTACCTTAATCTCACTAATAATTAAAAACAATAATCTTACTAATAATTAAAAACAATAACTTTAACGTCACAAAACAGAAGTAGAACACTCAATGATATAATATTTTATGATCAGTCAATAATATTCACCTTTAAATAACTTCAATGATATAAAGAAAATAATATATATTTTAATTTACCCAAAATTTTGTGACAAATGGAAGTAAATAACTTTGGTATAGAAAATAAGTGGTTTTTATATTTTCATAGGCCAGGTAGAGAAGTAAGAAATAAAAGGCACTTAGTTTTACTGTGGAAAGAAAATCCATATGCATTAGGCTATTAGGGTGTTGGTTTGGTATTTGGTTCCTATTACTCACTCTTCTTCCCCAAAGAAAGACTAGGTGGAGCTCCTGTTTAATGCCCAGTAATCCTCTAGCAAGCTGGAATAGCATCCTGAATTAGAGTCCTGAATAAGACTTCTTCCTTCCCTCTGATTCTCTGACCATTTTACTTCCCCAGTGTGGAAGGGTGACCTTCATGCTTCATAATAAGGAAAAAGCTAACCTGAAGTGTAGCCACCATTCCAGAGGAATGGGAAAAGGGCAAACAGTCAGAAACCTATATTTGCCATCAAGACCTAGTACTAGGCTGCTTAGACCACTTAGGCCAAGTTCTGGGAAACAGGCTGGCCCAGATTGTCATGTGAAAGAAGAAATTAGTATCACTAGTTAAAAGTCCAGAGCAAAGAGCAGATAAGTAGAACCCTACCCATCCAAGGGAAACCATACCCAATCCGCTTTTGACCAAGAACACAAAAGAAAAAGTAGAAGGCATTGATAAAACAATATGTTTATGCTCTATAACAGAGAATTATTAGAATATTTTCATACATTTTATAGATAGTTTGGTCATAAAATAAAGGCTTAAGAATTTTAAATTTAAATTTAAGAAGATAAATTAAGCCCCCAACACAAATTTATTACATAAGCTTTAAACATGAGTCCAAGTTAAAGTAAATAATGTGTTCCAATTTGCCAACAAAAATAGTATTATGTTTTCTTTTTTCAGACTCCAGGTAGAAAGCAAATAGACTAACCATCAGACCTGAATCATATTTTAAACTTCCACCAGTGGCAGTGTTTGTTGGGATATTAAGTACCTAATTTAACAGAAATTGTTTTTACTTTTTATATAGGTAGTTTTCCGTGACAATCTGGTAGATGTTACACAAAAAAATTTTTAAGGAAAACTATAGAGAGTTGTGATCAGGTAACAGGCAGGCTGAATCTTCTCTGAGTTAATTAGAGACTTATCTGAGCACACGGTATACCTGCAATCTGAAGAAGAAGTTGGTCTTGCAAGCTAACAAGGTGTACTATCAAAGGTACAGGCATGGGCAAATATTCTATGGCAGGAAGGAAACTGGCACATTCAGATAACTAAAAAAAAAAAAAAAAAAAAATGAGAGATAAGGGCACATATCCTAAATAGAGACTGAGAATAAACAGAGTATTCAAAGGCCTTGTTAAAGATTTTAGTTCCTCTTTTTATGAATGGTAAACTGTTGAAGACTTCTAACAGTAAAGTGACTCCATTGTGTCTGTGTTTTAAAATTTTTACTCTGAATGATGACTGGAGAATGCATTATGAAAGAATGGATCAAGGAGTGGGAGAGAGACTGTAGACATAGTAAAGCATTAGTGGATTCTGGGAGGCCAGTCGAAAGCTAGACAGTAGCCACGATCAGTCCAGGTGAAAGAAGCAAAGAAGTCTGAAAGGAAAGAGAAAAATAAAGAGAGTGTTTTGTTCCTTACACCTAAAGAAAGAGTATTTCTACACTGAAAGTTTAGTCAAAGGAGTTAGCTGCCAATAAACCAAGTAGAATAGAGTCATTAAAACAGTATTGCATATGCAAATTGAGCTTGTCAGAGATTTTAATAGGAGTATTTTTAATGTAGGGTTTCCCAACTTCAACCTTATTGCCATTTTGTATGGGATAATTATTTGTTGTAGTGAGGGCTGTCCTGGGCCTTGCAGGAATTTAGCAGCAGCATCCTTGCCCTTTATTCACAAAATGGCAGGAGCACTCTCGCCCTATCATGCCCATCATGACAACCTCAAATTTCTCCAGACATTGCCTAATGCCTAAGCAGCAGGGCAGGTGGATCACCTAGGATAGAGAACATATTATTGAAAACACTGGGGGGAGGTAAATGCGAGGCTCTATTACTTGGGCAACTGTAGACAGCCAGAGTTGGCAATATTTTCCAGAAGATTGATAGGGAAAGAGAGTAGAGACAGAGAACAATAGTTGAATGGGAAAGTGACGTAAATGAAGAGATGGTTGCTTGTTTATCTGTTTTAAGAAATAAGCAGCATGTAGCCAGTCATGGTGGTGCACACCTGTAATCCTAGCTACTGGGGGACTGAGGCAGGAGAATCGCTTGAGCCTGGGAAGTAGAGGCTGCAGTGAGCCAAGATCGTGCTACTGCACTCCAGCCTGGAAGCAGAGTGAGACTTCTTCTCAAAGAAAGAGATATAAGCTGCATAATCATAAATAAACACCGCTGGGAAGGGCTAAAATGAAAGAGTGGCTGACAGCAAACAAAATGAAAAGTAAATAATGTAAGATTTGGGGGAAAGGTAGAAGAGAATGGACTAAATAACACTGTTGGAGAATTGAGCCTTAGAAAGATTAGAAAGAATGACCCATTTACTTGTACCACAGAAGAGGAGGAAAGAAAGGGGACAGATACAGGTAGATTGACAGACTTGGTGAGACAGTTGAAGCACCTGCCCTCTGATGGCTTCTCTTTACTGAGGGAAGAAGGATATTTCACATTCTGTTGAGAGAAGGTAGTTGTGAATAGGGGAGATTGCAAAAGTTCTACAATAATGTGGAGAGTGACAGAGTGAGTTAACCAAACAATTCATTAGAATTGATTAGCAGAATTAAGGAACTATTTGAGGTCAATCTTACTGATTTGGGGTCATGCAGACATGTGTTGTTTCGTTTTGTGAGACATTTTTCTGGCAATGCTCAGCTGATAGAACAGGCAGGAGAATTGTCAGTCTCATCCAAAGTTGGGATGTTTTAGGTAGTCATTTCTAGATGATGGTGTGCAGACAAAAGATTCAATATTGCAAAAGGAGAGTTGTGAAATTAGAGAACACAGATAGAGATGAAAGGAAAGACAAGAGAGGGCTAGTAGAGAAAATGAAGAATGAGTTAGAAGGCTCGATTATATTGAAGAACAGTCAGAATGGCTGATCGTGGCAACTTGGAAGAACAGGAAATTCCAATCAGGCAGGGAAATGCTTGACCAGGTGATTTGGGAGGTATGGTGTTTTGGGATCATCATGAGATATAGTAGGTGACCATTAAACTGAGGATAAAGAGGATTGAAGGAGAAGTCTAGAGGAGGAAGATTTTAAGGGCCTGAGACATCAAAGGGTTGGATTCATCCATGTGGATGTTGAAGTCCTTTGAGTTGACTTCAGAAATCTGGGTGGAAAAGATGAATTCATTTCAGGAAACCCAATTTTCAGAAATGAGAGGAAGTAAGAAAAAAATCCATGATAGGATGTTGAATGAATATTCAGGAATGAGGTGTGAGAGAAAAATGTCATGAGTTTCCCTGCAGCAGAGGTTTTCAGAGGAACAAGGAGAGTTGTAATCTGGAAATAGTATGTGGAATCATTTGGGTCCTCAGCCTCTCCTCTAGTCCAAATCAGCATGACTTGCAATGTGAGAAAAAAGTGACATCATGTGAGTATGTCCACAGAGACAGTCTCTAGAGGAGTCTTCTGAATTCCATATTTAAGTTTACTCCCCATACCCTAAACTCTGGATATAAATGACAGTGAATACTTCTATATATTGTGTAAGTTATGGTGCTAGATCGTATTCATTCATAAATTGTGCTGACGGTCATGTGGTAGTTAAGGAAGCAATAGACACCCCTCACATTATAGTACATTAGTTCTGCCACATTTTTTAAAAAAGGTATGAAGTACGTGTGATATCACACACACACACACACACACACACACACAAAGATTCTCTTTATAGCGATTAATGCTAACCTGAATTCTTTGGTCATGTATTTTTCTTCTTAGTGAGTTTCAGAATAAAAAATAAATAAATGAAAAGAACAGTCACAAATTCAAGATTGTAGGCTGAATTTGAATTCTATGTTATACTCTCTAACACATACACTTGAGAGCATTAATGTTTTCTCATATGAACAGGAAGAAGACACAGAATTTGTGTTAATAACACTTGCAACGTTGTCCTCAATAATGAATCTCTTAGTTTGGGTTCTCCCAGACACACACCACTAGACAAGGGTTCAAGTGGAAGTAGTTTATTTGGGAAGCAGAGAGTACAGTTCTTGCAGGGTGGGAGGTGTGGAGAATAAACCAGAGAAGTAAGTAACAGGTGTGATTTTAAGATATCTCCCTTTGTGGATCTTATTGCCCAATAAAAATGCTTCAACATGGTCCAAAGTATGAACCTGGAAAAACCCTAATCACAGGATAACAAGTGCATTATTCTGAAGACTAATGTAATGTCAGCCTGACGTTCAGAAATCCTCAAAATTAGTACTGGAGAAATGGAATCCAATATAATGAGACATTATAAATTCAAAAATGCTATAAATCACTGTTTAATATAAACTATAAATTTGCATTACCTATAGGTCTGTAAAATATATGTGACAAATTCCACTTAAAAGAAGTAACACTAATTAATATTTTTCTGGTAACAGAAGAAATCAGCTAGAGATCAATTTAATAAGCTCGTCACTGACTTGCCAAATGTACAAGAAGAGATCGTTAATATACACAATGCCCTCAGGAGAAGAGTAGTTCCACCAGCCAGCAACATGCTGAAGATGGTAAGATCAAAAATAGCAATAACCATGATGGCAATAATAATAATGGTGTTTACTGAGCTTTTATTAAGTTCTATGCACTTTCAAAGTGCTAAAAGTTTTATCTTCACAACAAATCTTTTACATAGCAGAAGAAACAGAGGTCCAGAAAAGGTAAGTAACTTTCTGATGATTATATGGTTAGTCAATGACAGAGCTCAGCCGGTCTAGCTTCATTCCTCCATACCCTAAGACAGTGCTTCTCAACCTTTAATGTACTCAAGAATCACCTGAAGAACTTAGTAAAGCACACTTACCTGGGCCTCACTCTCTGATATCCTGATTCATGAGGTCTGACCTGGAGACCACCACAAGCTTCCAGCTGATGCTGATGCTGCCAGTACACACGACAAATATTAACAAGTTATCCATGCATTTCATAGTTGTCTTCATTGGGCAGTAGTCCAGAGGCTAAGACACTCTTCCTAGAATTAAAATGTCCAGATATCTAGTTAGTTGATGTGGCCAGGTAAATAAATATTGGTAAATTTATCCCCCAGTTTCATTGCATCCCATAAATAGGAAGAGAAATTCTTTCATTATAAACTTGCTATGCTCTGCTACAAGACAAATTTAGGGAAGTCTCAGGTGTTTAGGTGATTACTCTCACATTTGTTATCCAGCAGCATCACTCAGTTTCATGAGCACCCTCAGCCTGCTTCCTTGAACCCTGGACCGGCCTATAGCAACAAGGGTTAGAAATAGTGCAGACTCTGGAGGGTGATTCTAAGGAGCACCTTTCTCTCGCAAATGATGAAGAGGATGAAACAAGGAAATAGATAAATGATTTTGAGATTCATCTCTTAATCACTTTAAAATCCAAAGGGGTATTTGAACTAAAAATAAAAATCAATAGCTTTCATAGGCATTCCTGCATGGTGTTGTAGCAAACATACATGTTGTGTTTATTATTTACAGGCATTTTTCTAATACCTTGTTACATTAACTCACTTCATTCTCCCAATAAAATTGTCTTCATTTTACATATTATGACACTGAACCTAAGGAAAATTGAGTAGCTTATTCAAAATCTGAAGGACTGGGGCCCCGATTAAAATGCAAGTGGGCCAGATCCAAGGAGCTGGAGAAGTAAGAGTCCAAATTCCTTGGTTGCCAGATGAGCAAATAAGTTTACCTAGGAGGTACAAACAGAGTTAAAGAAAAGTAAAAAATATAGCCTCTGATTTGAGATTGGAGATGAAAGGCAAATACAGAAAAAACACTGGAAATAATACAGGAATACATATATTCAAGTACTAAGGTAAAAAGGTAGGAAATATCAACAAGATGATAAAAGTAAGTGTACCAGTAAAACTGAGAAATATTTCAAAGGAAATATGAGAGTTCAGCTGCTCCACAAACAATGCATAGGACATGTATAGGATTAGAAGTAGCAACAGCAAATTTAAGGAACAATAGGACTGAAGAGTTAACCACAATTACCAGGCAGAGATTTTCTTTAAAAAAAAAGTTTCTGAACACAATATTAGAACCTAAGTAGAGTCACTTGTTAAAGCTGGAATTCAGAGCTTTGGTACGATCATAAATACAAACTTTAATTTTAATTTTGAATATGTCGCAAAAAGGAGTATCTCACCAATATTAATCAGAGGTAATGTCCTATACATCTTCTTCAAAGTGCAAACATCCTGCTATATTTTAACCAGATAAGTTCCAGTTCCGGTAAGTTTTCTTTACTAGTGAATGCCATCGTATTCCCCCAGCCCAGAGAGGCTATGCACTGGAAGATGTGTTGTGTCATCTCTGCTCATCAGTTAGACATAGCCATGACTAAAATAATTTTTTTTTTGTTTGAAACTATCAAAACCTACAAAACCATGGTTTTACCCAGTGCTAGGCTAATGAGTTATTTAATTCATCTCACGGTTTAGTAAATTCATCAACCCCAAGGGTAATTCTAAACATTGACCACAAGATGGCAGCAAATACATGTAATAATGAAACTACATGCTCAGGACGACACTGGAAATGAGTGTCCTCCAAACAGTCTAAAGAGTAGCTGAATGATTTACATAAAAACTTATAGTAAAAAACAAACTCTATGACTTCTGTTGGCAATCTGTTATATGCACATATAAGGGTATTCTTTTAAATGGATGTATATGCTGCTGAACACCAGGGGTTCAGCCAAGGTCTAGTTGCTTGTAGCACAGAAATGAGTATTGCCCATTTCCTGGGAAGAAAGGCTTTGTTGCAGGTGATGTCAGCCTGACTGTCAAATCCCTCCCTCTTCCTAACCAACCAAAGTTAAAAGTTTATATAGGAGGGACAGAAAACAGGAGGGACAAGGAAGAGGAGTTGGTCAACAGGCAGCAGCTGTGTCTCCTTGACCAGGTGTGGTGATCAGGAAAGCCTCAGTTCCCTGCTACGATCTGCGGGGCCTGATGGTGGGTTTCCTGACAAAGGAACTCAGATAAGACAAATGTTCATAGGCTCAGTTCTTTGTAAAAATTGGGCAGTTTCATTTACACCACAATGATAGGAGAATGTTAGAGAGATCATTTATCACAGAGTGTCATACCTACAGATACAGAATTTCTCCCTTTCTGCATTGGGAGAACAGCTGTTACTTAGTCATACCTGACCAAATGTTTCAACTCAGCACAGTTGATGCACACTGAGAGTCAAGAACACGTACTCTGAAGCCATCTTAAGTGAATTCAAATTCTTATTTTGTCAGTTATTTACAGTGTGACCCCTAAAAGTTACTTAACATCTCTGTGCCTTATTTCCCTTATTTACAAATGGATATAATATTATTTTTTTTTTGTAGAGTTGCTATGAGGTTAAAGTGAGAGAAGATACACACAGAATTGGTGACAGATTCTGGCATGTGGAGTTAGCTTTTATTTTTGTTATTCATAATTTTAGATGGAAATATGACTGTATACTTGCTTCTAATCACAGCCATCAATACATAACTGTATCAATTATGTATTGATACAATACAATACATATACAATACAATACATAATTGTGAATAATCAATCACAGCTTATTCAATACATAAGATTTGTCACATCACAGTTGTATTCCTTGGATTATCACATTTGAACAAACCTTTGGGCATACATTACAGGTAACAGTTTCCAGATGGATAAACTGAGATTCAAAGAGATAAAATAACATGTCTGAGTTTAAACTACAAATAAATTACTAAGTAACTCTGGTCTGTTTCCCTGGAAGCATTTACTTAAATTCTCTACTACATCTGAGAGAGAATCTATCTCTGAATGTAATTACTAAGTTTTGAATTTGTAAATTCAAGGGCCAACATAATAAATTGAAATTGTTTTCTTTCTCTTTCTACTAGAACGTTTAATAGTAATCTCATTATTTAAATTTCTAGTTGATACAATTGAAGATATTATATCTCATGGATTATTAGAAACAATAAATTAGAATCTTATGAAAATATTAATTGGAACATGTGCTTTTTTTTTCTTTCCACTACAGAGTTGGAGTGAAGAGGCTGCACAAAATGCCAGAATTTTTTCAAAGTATTGCGATATGACAGAGAGCAACCCCCTTGAGAGGAGACTTCCAAGTAAGTGTGTATCTATATGACCCGCCTTTGGACTGAAAAAAAAAATAGTAAAACAGGGATTGTTATGTACCCTGATGAAAGTAAATTAACTCATCTAGATTGCCTCATTTGCACTGGGTCATACATGGCAGTGAATTGTGGACTATTACACTGTTTTAACTCATTAATTTTTAAGGTTTATATCTTTAAGTTTTCAGATTCCAAGTTCTGAAGTTTCCAGATTCCAAGTTCTGACCATCAGGAGAAATGAATAAAAACTCTCAGTATTGCAGAAGAGTGGAGTGAGCAGCTAGAGACCTAGGTCTCCATTCTGTGTAGTTATTTTAGCTACTGAACAATAGCATCATGGGAATCTGTTTAGCTTTGGAACGATAATGCAGTTGAGAAATAAGTTATATACAGACCTGCTCAGCTGCCCATAAAACAATTTTAGGTGCTCAAAAATGAGCCCATCTTAAAGCATATAAATTAGGTAACTTACTGCTAGTTTCCAGGAAATAATAATAAAAAAAATTATTACTTTTGTGTTACGCTGTTTTTGTGTTGCTATAAGAAATACCTGAGCCTGGGTAATTTATTAAGAAGAGATTTAATTAGGTCATGACTCTGCGGGCTGTACAGGAAGCATGGCACCCACATCTACTTGGCTTTTGGTGAGACCTTAGGAAGCTTACAATCATGGCAGAAGGT
The DNA here is from genome assembly GCF_028885655.2 of Pongo abelii. Taxonomy (NCBI): domain Eukaryota; kingdom Metazoa; phylum Chordata; class Mammalia; order Primates; family Hominidae; genus Pongo; species Pongo abelii. Next base: position 50,259,387 of record NC_071990.2, on the reverse strand, counting down.
GAAGGGGGAGCAAGTGTCTCACATGGTGAGAGAGGCAGCAAGAGAGAGAGAGTTGGGGGGTGCTACACACTTTTAAACAACCAGATCTCATGAGAACTCACTCACCATTATGAAGATAGTACTGAGTTATTTGAGGAATCCACTACCGTGAGGTAAACGTCTCCAGCCAGGCCCCACTTTCAACACTGGGATTACATCTCAACATGAGATTTGGAGGGAATATCCAAACTGTATCACCATCACTCAGGAATAAACTTTATATTTTAACATGAGAATCTTTTTTTAATTAAGATGTTTTTAAAATGCTAATTCACATTTATATCTACAGATTATTTGGAATTAGTCCAATGCTTTTGAGCAGTGAATTAGCAAAGTGGCAAATTAGCAAATTAGCAAAATTCCTGCCTGCCTTAAGAAAAGGCAGATACTCCCGAATACCATGTTCAACCAAAAACCCACACCATACATGAATGGCTAAACAAACAAACGTTTATTCAACTTCTTTGTATTATGAACACCTGTGTGTAGCTTCTTTTAAGCCATAGACCCTGTTAACGCTCTTAGGCTTCTCTGATTTGGTTTCACCTACATAAAGCAGCTTGGAAGCAGCAGATACTGAAATGTTGATTGATTTGATTTCAAAACTTGTTCATCACCTACTATCAACTTTTCACCAAACTTGAGTACCACACGCTCATTCATCAATGTGAAAGAAGGCTTTCAGCAGGGATACAACTGATTTTACTCCCTCTCAGAAGATGTTGTCAAGATGATCTGTGAACCATTCATAAAATAAAAATGAGGAAAGTCTCCCTGTATACTATTTCCCATTTGTTCAGAGTATGACCCAGCCTGTTTTGTCATTTCAGATACCTTTTGTGGAGAAAATATGCATATGACATCTTATCCTGTATCATGGTCAAGTGTAATTGGAGTCTGGTACAGTGAGTCTACAAATTTCAAACATGGAGAATGGACAACAACAGATGATGACATAACTACTGACCACTACACTCAGGTAACCTGTGTGCTGGCAAACACACACATTGTTTAAGAGATAAGCATGCGTGTGGAAACGTAAGTAAGAAACAACTGAAAATCATTCTACCTTCTTATGGCAATCTTTACTCAATTTGCTGAGTTCCTCTTATAATTTGAAATAGAAGGAAGTGTTCCGTTCCAAACATGGCTTAGAGAAGATGCCTAACCTCTTAGTTTCCTTCTTTACTCACTAGATTTTTCAGGAACTCACAAAATCATAAGACCTCAATCTCATTTGATATTGGTAGTATTTGTAAAAGTGAAAATAATGGCACCTTACAATACAGAGAAACCCCTGATTTCTAACTTTAGTTTTATTGTGGTAAAATATACATTTAAAAAATTACCATTTTAACTATTTTAAATGGTTTCATGTTCAGCATTAATGTGGCATGAATGTTCAGTGGCAATAAGTCCACTCAAATCGTTGTGCAACGCCATCGCCAGAATATTTTCATTTTCCCATACCGAAACTCTGTACTCATTAAACAACACCTTCCATTCCTCTCCCTATTTCCCCAAGCCTCTGGCAACTACCAATCTACTTTCTGTCTCTGTGAATTTTACATTTTACATTCCCACCAGCAATTTACAAAATTTGCAATTTCTTCACATCTTTGCTCTATTAATCTGCTTAGGATGGATGCCATAACAAAATACCACAGCTGGGTGGATTAAACAACAGAAATTTATTTTCCCACATTCTGGATCCTAGAAGTCTATGATCTTAATAGAGCATAGTTTCTAGTGAAATCTTTCTGCGTGACACCTTCTCACAATGTCCTAACATGGCTTTTCCCCCAGTGCAAAAGAGGAGCCAGAGAGAGTCAAGGATAGAGACACAGACAAGAGAGACCATAAGAGCAAGCTGTCTAGCATCTGTTCATAAAAGGACACAAATCCTACTGGAACAGGGCCCAAGTCATATGACTTTATTTAATCTTAATTATTTCCTTAGAAACTCTATTTTCAAATACAGCTACACTGGATGGAAGTTAGGGGTACAGAATAAGAATTTTGGGGGACCAATTCAGCTCATAACATTGTACCACTGCCCCTCCCCAACAGATTTATTTTCTCCTCACATGCAAAATAGATTCGTTCCATCCCAAGAGCCCTCAAATTCTTAATTTATTCCAGCATCAACTCTAAAGTCTAAGGCCCAAAGTCTTATCTAAATATGATCTAAATGCATGAGATTCAAGATGTGATTCATCCAGAGGTAAAATTTCTCTCCAGGAGTGAACCTATGAAACAAAAAAAGTTATATGCTTCCATAGTACAACAGAAAGACAGGCATAGGATAAACATTCTCATTTCGAAAGAGAGAAATAGAAAAGGAAGCAGTAATGGGTCCCAGGCAAATCCAAAACCTAGCAAAAGAAATTTCATGTGATAGTAAGGCTTGAAAATAATTCTCTTTGGTTTGATGCTCTGCACTCTTGGCCAACTTGGAGGCAGCATCACCCATGGCTCTGTGGGCAGCCTTTTCCCTTTAGCTCAGTGAGGCAGCCTCATCAAATGACTCTCTGAAGAGGCCCTGCTAACATGGCTGTTTTCAGAGATCACCTAAAGAGACAACACTGTTTGAAGCCAAGCAGGAAGCAGCCTTGCCCCCTGGACCTGTAGTGAGCATGGGAGCCCTCATGATCTCTGAAACATTTGGGGAGTCATTCTTCCCTTTTCTTGAAAGATAAAGCATGTTTGCAATGAAATATCTCTATCATATCATTCTGAAGAGTGTAAGAAGTCTGACAGCCTTCCTTCACTTGGGTCTGTTTTCTCTGTCCACTTTAGTTCAAACTGGCAGTACCTCCACTGCATAATCACACCTCTATTTCTGCTGAGATGTATGATTAAATCCATAAATCATATCCATGGTGTCTTTATCTAATGGTTGTTCAGCGACATCCTTAGGGTTCTCTTTTGAAAATACTTTCTCGTTTTCTGCAATATAGATGGGCTAATGATTGTGTAAATCTTCAAGTTCTGGTTCTTCCTTGCATAAAGATTTCTTCAATTTCTTTCTCTCCTCTTGTAGTTTACTATAAGTGGTGAGGAGAAACCAAACCACTCCTTCAACCCTTTGCTCTGAAATCTCCTCAGCTAAATTTCCATGTTTGTTATTCACAACTTCTGCCTTCCACAAAACACTAGAAGACAAGGCAGCAGCCATTTTGTTTGCTACTTTGTAACAAAGATTATGTTTCTTCCAGTTTCCAAGAACATGTCCCTCATTTATATCTGAGACCACAACAAGATAGACTTTAATGCCCTTATTTCTATCAACACTCCCTTCAAGGCAATCTACACTTTTTATAGCATGCACTTAAAAACTTCCAGTCTCTACTCATTATCCAATTCCAAGGCTGCTTCCACATTTTTAGGTATTGGTTGAAGTAGCATCTCAGTTCTTGATACCAAAATCTGTTTTAGTGTGCTCAGTCTACCATAACAAAATATCACATTCCTGAATGACTTAAACTACAGAAATTTATTTTCTTGAATTCACAAAGGCTGGAAGTCCAAGATCAGAGTGCCAGCATAGTTAGTTTCTTGAGAGGATTCTCCTTCTGGCTTAAAGACTGCTTCCTTTCACTATGTTCTCACATGTGCCCATTGGTAAGTTACATAAAATCTAAAATAAAATCCACTTGAAATAAAGCCTACTTAAATTTGATGTTAAAAGCCAATGAAGATAAAGAATATAAAAAATAGAGGCACAATCACAGAAATTAATGCAGAAATCCTAAATAAAACATTAGTAAATAGCATTTTCTTTTAAGATTGATACACTTAGACACAAAGGTATGTGGCAGGAATCCAGGAGTATCTTAACATTAAACTAATCATATCATTTACCTTATCAAAGGATTAGAGGATAAAAATACAATGAATATCTAGAAAGCTAAACATCTAAAAAATTTGTGGCCTGGATTCAAACCTTCTATTTCCTATATAAGTCAACTAACACACTAATTGTATCACAAAAGCATTATCTCATCACTGTGGTATATTAACTGAATTCCATCGCCTTCAGATAATCTTGATTTGTCTCCTTCAAAGTGAATCGGTGTCACTTTCAAAATAGAACACGTTTTATCCAAATGATTTCTCTCATTTCCTGTTTCCAGGAATGTAGACAATGAAATCAGAGAAATTTGCTTTCATTTGCTTAAGATTTAACACAGTAGAATATAGAAACATTTTACATTCCACCAGTTATGGATTCCTTTCATGACTAGCAAATGGAGGAGCTAGGACTAGAACCCAGATCTGAATCCTAGTCCAGTGGTCTTTACACAGATCTTAATCTTTCATATGCACTTGAGAGATGGGAACTTCATTTCACCTAATGTTCTAAAAATCAGAAGCAGCTGAGCGCAAGAAGGGCAAGTAGCAGAATATAGGGTTCCAAGCAGAATGAACTGAACAGCAAGAACATTAATGTGAAGGTGAGTAAGCCCATGACAGCAGGCCCAGTGGGGGAATATACCACAAGGCTTTTCCAGACATTTCCCGACATTTTCTGTAGCCTTGTATAAATACATTAGTATGTTCATAGAAAAATTCTACAAAATAAAAGCTCTTTTTCTACAATCATTTGTGTCTGAAGACCTAACGAAAAAAGTTTCATTTTCAATTTTTCTTTCTATGAGTTAAAAGAATAAATGAATAAATTAAGTTCAATAATCTTATTACCAATTAACATGTAGACAGAACATAGCAAAATAGATGTTCAACTGCATTTTTATTAAAATCATGTTTCAGGTTATGTGCTGCATTAGATTCTGAGTTCAACAAGGTCTCTTATGGAAAATACTCATTGGTAGAAAATGTTAGTAAGAACCTGCAAACAAAGAATCTACATTATAAAATTTTTATGCCCAGGTAGAGCAATAGTTTTAGTAAAAGCCTAGGTTAGCAGCAGATAATTAAAAGCCATATGGTGTGGAGAGATTGGCACCCATGCATGACTCTCTTTGTAAAGAGAAAACAATATTTTATCTAAAAGAGTCATAGCAAACATATTCTCTAATCAAGAACATGAACAGAAATGTGAGGAAATTCTCTAGGACTGTGAGAAAGCTACCCAGGCTCACATGAGGCAGAGAGGGCGAGTGGGAACAATCACACTTACTGAAAACTTCTCCTTTTGAACCACTTAAATATTTGAATGTTTAATCTTACCATTCACTTATGATGTAGAGGACAGCGTTGTTGTATCCCATTTTACAGCTGAGGAAATGAAACTCAGAGGCATAAAGCAAACTTCTAAGTACACCCTACCCAAGAAGTAAATGATGGAATTTAAACCTGGCTCACTTTTCCTCAAAAACCAACTCAGTACTCTACAGTATGCCTGTTCACTGACCGATAAGAAAAGTTTCTTCCAAGCTTTGGTTTTTATATAACCACCAAGCAGCCTTCATTATGTAAACTGATAAGTTATCTTGTCTGCATAAGTTTGATGAGAAGGGGAGAATGAGCCAGCGTTGATGACAGCCACTCATGTTTCATTCCAATGAGTCATGGAGAGTTGACACAGACTTTTGATCATCCCTGAGTATACTGGATATGATCGGAGAAATGAATCCTATGTACAGTCATGTATGGCCCATGTACAGAAAGGCAAAACTCAAGTCCTCTTTGAACATCAGCCTGTTCATTGCAAAATGATCAATGCTACCTTTTGTACCTTTGCTCTCTCTCTACCCATCTCTCCTATCCCAGAGAAAATCAACATTGGGATTTTTTAAAATTAGAAATTACATCTAGAAGCCCAACTTATTTTCAAAAAGAAAAACTGACAAAAAATAGAGACAACGTCAGTCATCAAGTCATCCTCCCCGTCAGCTGATTTTCTCCACCTGGTTTCCATTGTGTGCAGCTATGTGCGTGTACGTGCATGTGTGGTATCTAGACACGTGGGAGTCCTTTTGTTTCTATGACTTCTTGTTAAGCCATGCCCAAAGTAAACCTAAAAGCAACATGTTTACTTTTAATCATGGATGACATATGGATATTATAGTCATCTAGTAAAATATTTAATCTGTAATAAAACAACTCTTTATCATTGCAGATTGTTTGGGCCACGTCTTACCTGATTGGCTGTGCCATTGCATCATGCCGCCAACAAGGATCACCTCGATATCTCTACGTTTGTCACTATTGTCATGAGTATGTATTATTAGTTTTTAAAATATAAATCCCCCTAAAGTAACCTAATCTAGTTTTTCAAACATTGTTTTTTTTGTGTGCACAAATGTTTATAGCAACTTTATTCATAATAGACAAGAGCTGGAAATAACCCAGATGTCCTTCAAAGATGAACGGTTTACACAATCTGTAGTTTGAGTCTTGGCTACTTCCTAGTTATGTGAAAACGCATATTTAGTTATATATTATTTTATTACTTTGACTGTATTTTCTCTTATTAAAAAAAAACTCCAATATATTTTGAGAGCAATTTACCAGCAGTCTTCCTATGTGTCATTGATTCTTCAGGTAATTATTATATAAGAGAAACAAATTTGGTTAAGCAAAGAAACAAGGACATTTACTTCAACAAAACAAGAGTATTGTTAGACCAAAAGGACAGACATGCAGTGGAGTCTTAACAAGGAAACAAATAGAAAGAGCCAAGTGTCTTTCCCTGTACTTAGCTATCTAGTCAAAAAGTTGTTGTATGTCTTCTCTTTAAAAATTAAATATACATGTTACAGATTCTATCACAGATACTAGTCACAATTCCTAGAAAATTTAATCTGATTGTTTCAGTAAGGGTCTGCTGCATCTTCTTCTCCTATCAACTGTGACTATGAAGCAAGATCAAGTAAGACAAGGATGACTGTAGGGCCCATCTGTGTGGCTCCAGTGATGGTTATCAGAAAAGGGGAGGTTGTTCAGAGCTGGATAGAACTGCTGATATTTGACTACAAATGCCAGTTCAATATCACTTCTGCACTTCTGCTGATAAAAGTCAGTGACACTATTATATATCTCCTTCAGCTACATGTATTTCTTAGGTTAACACATAAGTCTTTCCTACATAATGTGAGCTCAATGCATGGTGCTTAATCACTGCCTCCCATGTATGTAGCACAATACAAGATGTTAAGTATAAATCAATGAACATGATTTATTTGAAAACACACTGCCATACTTCACATTTTCAGTGGCGCCTCCACTATCACTATTGATTCAGAGTGTAATATCACCATATAATAACTCTATATGAGTTATATATAAATTGTGCCGAAGACAGTAAAATCTCTTTGCTGCTACAACACATCATTTGTGATACATATTTTCAAGGGTTGGTGGTCTGCAGTGAACTTCAACTGATCCAGAAAAGGAAAGTTCAAAACATGGAGATCTATGATGGGGAATTTTCTTGGTTGAAGATTAGTCCAAGTCTCTGATTAAATCTCTTACTAAATTTAGTAATAATCTTCTTTTCAAAGTGAAATTTTAGCAGCTCAGATAAACAAATATCGTTTTAAAAAGGCTTTTTAAAACCAGAACATTTACTTTTTTAAGTTGTATTTAGAAGCAGATATTATCTACATTATGTTTTTAGACATACACAGGTAAAAATTGGCTTTTCTTTTTTGTTTTTCCTTTTGAGACAGGGCCTTGTTCTGTCACCCAGGCTGGAGTGCAGAAGTGTCAACATAGCTCACTGCAGTATTGACCTTCTGGGCTCCAGCTATCCTCCCACCTCAGCCTTCTAAGTATCTGGAACTACAGGCATACGCCACCAGGCCTAACTAATTTTTTTTTTTTTTTTGGTAGATATGAAGCTGTTTTTTTTTTGCCCAGGCTTTTCTCAAACTTTTGGGCTCAAGCAATCTTTCCACTTTGCCATCCCAAAGTGCTGGGATTACAGGGAGAAGTCATTGAGCCCTGCTTGTCTTTTCTAAAGTTTCAAATAAGTCCAGAACTAGAACTTCTCATCTACTTTCTTTACCACACCCCAGCACTTTAGTTTTATCCATGCTGATGTACTTTCATCTTTTATATACATCATCTCTTTCAATAAAAGACATTAACATGTAAAAAGTTTCTTATAACATAGTGCAAGATGGAGTTAGAACCTCTCTAACTTGCTTCACTTGAGACTTTCTTCTTTTTTTTTTATTATTGTACTTTAAGTTTTAGGGTACATGTGCACAATGTACAGGTTAGTTACATATGTATACATGTGCCATGCTGGTGTGCTGCATCCATTAACTCGTCATTTAGCATTAGGTGTATCTCCTAATGCTATCCCTGCCCCCTCCCCCAACCCCACAACAGTCCCCAGAGTGTGCTGTTCCCCTTCCTGTGCCCATGTGTTCTCATTGTTCAATTCCCATCTATGAATGAGAACATCTGGTGTTCGGTTTTTTGTCCTTGCAGTAGTTTACTGAGAATGATGATTTCCCATTTCATCCATGTCCCTACAAAGGACATGAACTCATCATTTTTTATGGCTGCATAGTATTCCATTGTGTATATATGCCACATTTTCTTAATCCAGTCTATCATTGTTGGACATTTGGGTTGGTTCCAAGTCTTTGCTATTGTGAATAGTGCTGCAATAAACATACCTGTGCATGTGTCTTTATAGCAGCATGATTTATAGTCCTTTGGGTATATACCCGGTAATGGGGTGGCTGGGTCAAATGGTATTTCTAGTTCTAGATCCCTGAGGAATCGCCACACTGACTTTCACAATGGTTGAACTAGTTTACAGTCCCACCAACAGTGAAAAGTGTTCCTATTTCTCCACATCCTCTCCAGCACCTGTTGTTTCCTGACATTTTCGTGATTGCCATTCTAACTGGTGTGAGATGATATCTCATTGTGGTTTTGATTTGCATTTCTCTGCTGGCCAGTGATGATGAGCATTTTTTCATGTGTCTTTTGGCTGCATAAATGTCTTCTTTTGAGAAGTGTCTGCTCATGTCCTTTGCCCATTTTTTGATGGGGTTGTTTGTTTTTTTTGTTGTAAATTTGTTTGAGTTCATTGTAGATTCTGGATATTAGCCCTTTGTCAGATGAGTAGGTTGCAAAAATTTTCTCCCATTTTGTAGGTTGCCTGTTCACTCTGATGGTAGTTTCTTTTGCTGTGCAGAAGCTCTTTAGTTTAATTAGATCCCATTTGTCAATTTTGGCTTTTATTGCCATTGCTTTTGGTGTTTTAGACATGAAGCCCTTGCCCATGCCTATGTCCTGAATGGTAATGCCTAGGTTTTCTTCTAGGGTTTTTATGGTTTTAGGTCTAACGTTTAAGTCTTTAATCCATCTTGAATTAATTTTTGTATAAGGTGTAAGGAAGGGATCCAGTTTCAGCTTTCTCCATATGGCTAGCCAGTTTTCCCAGCACCATTGATTAAATAGGGAATCCTTTCCCCATTGCTTGTTTTTCTCAGGTTTGTCAAAGATCAAATAGTTGTAGATATGCGGCATTACGTCTGAGGGCTCTGTTCTGTTCCATTGATCTATATCTCTGTTTTGGTATCAGTACCATACTGTTTTGGTTACTGTAGCCTTGTAGTATAGTTTGAAGTCAGGTAGTGTGATGCCTCCAGCTTTGTTCTTTTGGTTTAGGATTGACTTGGCGATGTGGGCTCTTTTTTCGTTCCATATGAACTTTAAAGTAGTTTTTTCCAATTCTGTGAAGAAAGTCATTGGTAGCTTGATGGAGATGGCATTGAATCTATAAATTACCTTTGGCATTATGGCCATTTTCACGATATTGATTCTTCCTATCCATGAGCATGGAATGTTTTTCCATTTGTTTGTATCCTCTTTTATTTCCTTGAGCAGTGGTTTGTAGTTCTCCTTGAAGAGGTCCTTTGCGTCCCTTGTAAGTTGGATTCCTAAGTATTTTATTCTCTTTGAAGCAATTGTGAATGGGAGTTCACTCATGATTTGGCTCTCTGTTTGTCTGTTGTTGGTGTATAAGAATGCTTGTGATTTTTGTACATTGGTTTTGTATCCTGAGACTTTGCTGAAGTTGCTTATCAGCTTAAGGAGATTTTGGGCTGAGACAATGGGGTTTTCTAGATATACAATCATGTCATCTGCAAACAGGGACAATTTGACTTCCTCTTTTCCTAATTGAATACCCTTTATTTCCTTCTCCTGCCTAATTGCCCTGGCCAGAACTTCCAACACTATGTTAAATAGGAGTGGTCAGAGAAGGCATCCCTGTCTTATGCCAGTTTTCAAAGGGAATGCTTCCAGTTTTTGCCCATTCAGTATGATATTGGCTATGGGTTTCTCATAGATAGCTCTTATGATTTTGAGATACGTCCCATCAATACCTAATTTATTGAGAGTTTTTAGCATGAAGGTTGTTGAATTTTGTCAAAGGCCTTTTCTGCATCTATTGAGATAATCATGTGGTTTTTGTCTTTGGTTCTGTTTATATGCTGGATTACATTTATTGATTTGCGTATATTGAACCAGCCTTGCATCCCAGGGATGAAGCCCACTTGATCATGGTGGATAAGCTTTTAGATGTGCTGCTGGATTCGGTTTGCCAGTATTTTATTGAGGATTTTTGCATCAATGTTCATCAAGGATATTGGTCTAAACTTCTCTTTTTTGGTTGTGTCTCTGCCCGGCTTTGGTATCAGGATGATGCTGGCCTCATAAAATGAGTTAGGGAGGATTCCCTCTTTTTCTATTGATTGGAATAGTTTCAGAAGGAATGGTACCAGTTCCTCCTTGTACCTCTGGTAGAATTCGGCTGTGAATCCATCTGGTCCTGGACTCTTTTTGGTTGGTAAGCTATTATTGCCACAATTTCAGATCCTGTTATTGGTCTATTCAGAGATTCAACTTCTTCCTGGTTTAGTCTTGGGAGGGTGTATGTGTCGAGGAATTTATCCACTTCTTCTTAACATTGGTAAGAATCATGCCCTTTTAAGTGATAGTTTACCAAGTCCTTATAGGTATTAATGAAGAATGTTCTATTGTAATTGGCTCTAAAGCCCTCTTGCTTGTGAGTCCCCTTGCTTGTACTTGGGATTACCCAAAGTTCCCAAGTACTGTTAGGACTTGACTGTCCAATGAGATGTGCACATTGCCTGAAAAATATTTTCATGTGACTCACATTTATTGGTTCTATGTGCTAAAAAATATTATAGCTGTAAGATTGGAAATCTCACACCCATCTTAAAAATTATCACTCTTCTTTACAAGAATGTTTACACAATTTGTTTCTAAAATTGGTTGTACACTGTGAGTAAAATTTTATGTGCATTTTTCAAAGATGTGTTTTATGAAATCACTTTTTTTTATTCAAGGGGAAATGATCCTGACACAAAGAATGAACCTTATAAGACGGGCGTCCCATGTGAAGCCTGCCCAAGTAATTGTGAAGACAAACTTTGCAGTAAGTTTTATACATTCTGTTTGTTTACAGTTAACCCATTGATCTGGGAACCATACATCCTTTAAATTAAGCATTGAAAAACATTGCACTTTTCTACAGCTTTCATCTCATTCATATACAAATTATTTCTGCTTACCCATCCCCAATTGCCAGAGTGACTGAAGACCATTGATTTAACCTATGACAAAGGAAATTAGAAAGTCTAGGTCTTGAGTTCCCACCCAATAGATTAAAATATTTAATTAGGGTCAACCTAGATAAAATATTGAGGTAAGTGTAGATTTTTCTCTGCTCTCTAAAAAGTTCTTGGACCCCCTTACTGCAGCCCATAATTTAGGCCCGTTGCTTTCAGTTTACCGGTGTTCTCCAATTGCTTGCCCCTCCATGACTACCCAGGTTGCCTGACCACTTATTGTGGCATGCAATTTTTACTGAGTGATCCTTATTCTTCTTTGGTTCCTGTGAACCATCTAAAAAGTTAGCTGATGCTCACATTATTCCTTACAGCCTCTTTTTTTTTTTAAATTTCTTGAGTAAATCTTACCTAAGGTGAAGTTTTAGCCAAATGGGTGCCATTTCTGTTTATTCCCTTAGATAGCCAAATTTCACTTTTTGAAGCCTACCTGCAAACATAATTTCTTAATTTCTAGGAATAATCTTGATTAAGATAAATTATACTAGTAATAAGTCTGTGGAGAAAAAAATAAACCTAAGAAAAATATCCTGTGACCTCTGACTTGAAAGGCCACTTATTTTTCTTCACCTAACCTGGTTACTTTATTTGCTTTTAAAGTAAGAAAGAAAATGGATTCTTCTTCCTCCTTTTACCTTTCTCTCATTTCTCTTCTCTTTTACTCTTTTTTTATTTACTTCTCTATCTGTCTCCCTCTCTCTTTCTCTGTATCCACTTCGCTTTTTACACCCCGTTTCTGGAAAAAAATGTAGTTGGAGAGAGATTCCTCCCCACCGGGAAAAAAAAAAAAATCTATGCCTTAGCGGGAGAAGGGATGGCAATTGAGTAGATTTTTAGAATCTAGGTGAGAAAAGCGATGTCTGTGGTGGTATAACAATTTAACAGAGGTAAAAGAAGAGTAGGAAAGAGAAATGTTACTCAAGAAGATTGACTCTATCACATAGATGATGTATATCATAAGCCCTTTCTTCACCTGTAAGTGTTTGAGAAAGTGAGAGCTATTAAAGAAATATATGAACTTAAGAATTGAACATATTGGGCACAAACAATGCTAAAAATATAAGACCCAGATATGCAGATATAATTCATTTAATGTAATTCAAATAAAATTTATAAAAATAATTCTTACTTATAATATTAGGAAAGCATATAAATTAAGAACAACAGATAAAAGAAAACAATGGATTACAACACTTTACAGATTCAAAGAAAAAAATCTGTTACCGTAAAGAAAAAAAATCCACTGATAATCATATTTCACCAGAATACTACATAAGAGAATAAAGTAGGATAAAGATAGGTAATTGATTTAAAAAAAAATGAGTAAAGACTTTGGCAAATTACTGATTGTAGGAAAACTAAGCAGAGATACACTATCAAATATACAATTGCTCAGGCAGTAATATGACATCCACATTTCATCTCCTTGTTGCACCTTGATAAATCTACTATAGTTATTCTCCAAGTTCCTGGAAGGTGAATCAGTTTAAAAATTTAGGAAGAGGAAAATGTATATAGCATAGAAGGATATTCACTAAAATAATAAACAGTAAGGCATAAATGTAAATTTAAAATTTATGATTGTTGTAAATTTCATGCAATGATCAAACTTTATAATTGAAGGAGAAGAGATATAATGGAAAAATTTAAATTTTTCCATTATCAAGATTCAAATTCAAGACTGCATAAAGGTCAGAAAATCTTAAAAGAGAGAGGGAATTAAATTATTGTTATTCTTGCCTTTATATAGAGACAAATAGATCCATTTGTTAATTGTGATAGAGAATTCAGGTTAAAAAATATTTTGGTAAGCTTTTTGGTGCTATTGCCACAAATTTAAAATTTTGGGTATCTTCATACTGATTGGAGAATTTTGTGTGCATTTCTGCCTCTGTACGTACCAGGATGTAGGTGTGTGCACATCCATGGGATAGAGGAAGGTGAGAAAAATTACTAGAATGTTAATTGAGATAACCTCTGGGTGGATGGAGAGATTATATATGTCATCCTATATGTGCTTTTTAACTCCATTTTCCATTGGCTATACATTACTTTTAATAATCCAAAGCAAATCTTTAACCATTAAATAATGCAGCATTAGATGATTAGACAAAAAATTATGAGTATTTTATATTGCAGTGGCATAGTTAATACTTTCAAAATGACAGTGTAATTAAAAAGATGATTCCTCTCCAATCTGTTTATATTGGATTTAAAAAATTGTGATAAAAACCTGTTTTACACAAAGACAAAAATTTTACCTTTTTCTTTTCATACATGATCTTATCGCCTATTTTACATTCAGATTTAGTTAGCTTGTGCTAATTAAATTTAGTTAGCTATTGTTAATAAAAATTTCTCTTTTTGTCTTTAATAAGATGGTCTCTTTCTTCAGCAAATGCGATTTTTAAAAGACTGTGTTGTAAAACCATACCATTTTCTTTCAGCTAACCCCTGCATCTACTATGATGAATACTTCGACTGTGACATACAAGTCCATTATCTTGGATGCAACCACTCAACAACTATCCTATTCTGTAAAGCCACTTGTCTGTGTGACACTGAGATAAAATAGGTCTTTGTTATTTTCAACTGTTCTGTGCTGTGATGATGAGGAGGAGATGTCTGTTGGATTCATGTCTTTTGCTATAGTTCAGTAGCTTCTGCTAAATTTCATTTGATTTTAATCATGCTGGAGACCTTAACTCCCGTCCTGATACATCCTGAAGTAACACTGTTTTAAACTTTCTTAGTGCTGGAGTAAAAGGTCAAGTCCAACACCTGCCTTAAATTTAAATCATGTGATTTATAGTTCTTAAGTTGGCATAATTCAACTTTTGGTATAACTGGGTCCCTCAACAGTAACCTGGGCTAAAGTAGGTCTTACATGGTTGAACTCCCACCCCTGCCTTTCCCGTATTTTCAGCCACTCTGATTATCTTCCCTGCACAACTAACATCCAGTAATAATTCTTCACTTTTAAAATTTTACTTCTACTTTAAATCAATCATTAAAGGAATCCACAAAGCAAACAGAGTTCAGTCTCATCTTGCAAGGTAAATATTACTTAATTGGAAGTAGTCTAAATGTCTCATTGTTTTATTGACACATCTATATATACATTTGTGAAGCAAGAAACAATAAAAAAGCTTCGTGTGCCATTAATTTAACAAAAAATGTATTCAGTACTGATTGCATACAAGATGCATGTTTATATATATGGAAAGAATATAGTTTCATTTCATTGCAAAGGCAGTATAAAAGGTATATAAAATAGCATAATATGAGAAATTAATAAGTCCCTAAAGACATATGGGTCACATATTATTATTGCCAGATGAGTATAAATAGCTTCTGTTTGGAGATTCAGGAAAGCCTTAAGGTGGAATGAGGAACATCTTCTGAGTAAACAGGATTGCAAAGGTTATGATTATTTCAACACAGTGGAAGAGCACAGTTAAGGCCAACTAATGTAAAATGCACTGAAGCCTTAGGGAATACTGAAGGGCCTGACATGGGGAAAGGGAAGGCTAGAAATATTTAGTCAAATTTTAACATTATACCAAAGTTATACCCAGTTCTACCTACTTGTATATTTCTTTACTCATTTCAATAAAGTGTTTGGAAAAAAAAAAAAAGACATCACCCACTTTCCAAAAGTAAAAAGGTAAGCCATGCCTCAAACCCATTCTGCATCATACAGAAGTTCTCGTCACAGGTACAAAAATTCTGTGTGGCTGCAAGAAAAGAGGACAATTTGAGAATGATGCCCTCTTGACATGACCCATGTCTTTCCATCCAGATCTTGGGCATTTCTCCCATGTAAATCCTTCAGACCCTTTCTCACTTTTTACTTCAACTACATATGTTAGATCTAGCCACTTGATTGTATCTATCTTTTGAGTAACTGTCATTAGCACAATCATGGACATATTAACATCAGGAGAACAGTGACTCATCCTGGGACACAGTAAGCAGGATGGTACTTTATAGCTGAAATATTTAATAAATGGAACTCATTACAAAAATCAAAGTAATAATAATTTATCCTAAGAAAATTAAATGTGTGTGCTGTAGAAAATCTTTACTCATTTTTGCATTACCGGGTATTATGATTTCTCTTACCTCACCAAGGTAGCATTAGATTTTAGAGTGATTAAATTAGAGCCCTGAGTTCTGAATTTTGCATGCTGGATAACCAACTAATCCTGCAGTCTACTGTAACATATTGGCAGGCAGTGTTACTATATTCTTACACTACAATATGCTCTTTCTAGAAATTAACATGATACTTCTCAAAATTTGCATTCCAATTACATCTCTTCCCACTTTGCATAAGAGTAAGCATATTCAAATATTTCTTAAGGGTTGGGGAAGGAGGAGGAAGGGTATGTCTATGTCTAAGGAAAATCAAATAAGCAAGTAACAAAACTTTGACGTCATTTGTCTACATTACCCAAATTTAAATAATATGTTGGCTTATTTCACAATAAATTGTGTTTGTTAAATATAAAAAGTATTCCCCCCCAAAATATCTCAGAGCACACTGACTATGTGAAAAGTACCCTGTAATGAAGAAGGTTGGGTGCGGTGGATGACCTCATGTACACCATTCTTCTATTATCTCAAAAGTTTTCAGAATCACACATATTGTTTGGAAAATCATTTAAAAAGCTATTTTAGATGACAGAGAAAGAACTCTTATTCACCATGCAACACCTTTCTAAAAAATGGAAACAGTCTTACACCTCTTTCCAAATGTTATTGAATATAGAATAAATAACAAGTAATTCTGAAGCAGAAACAATATCCAGTGGCAGTCTGTACTTTCACAGTAGTAAAAAAAAAAAAAAATAGTTATAAGTGTGTAATACAAAGATTAAGAGCATGAGCAGAGGTGTCACCCAGCTGGTTTGAATTCAGGACACAACATGTGCTTGCTCTGTGACTTTGAAAAAGATTTTTTTTCTTTGTCCTCATCCATAAGTTATAGTAAGAGATAGAACCTACTTCATAAGTTTGTTTTAAGGATTGAATGAGTTCGTATGTAAAATCCTTAGAAAGGTATCTTGTGCTTAAAGTGTGCTCGATAACTGTTAGCTGGCATTATTATTCATTCTCTTCAAACTCCAGTCCCTGAGCTCTGCCTTTCAGACATAGTTGAGCGGCATGCTCTGGACTCCTCCCTTTTGTGAACTCAGCAGTGAACACGTGTTATGGTGATAAATGAACAGTCTCTGCCCCAACCCAAATAACATAACAAGTATGGAATAATTTATTAATACAATAAAGGAGCTTTCACAGAAATCTATAGTATAAAACTACCTTTGATTAAAGAAGACATTCAATTTAGTAGAAATATCTGATTTCATCACATTATTTAGTAATTCAATGCAATCAGAATGGAAATATCAAGAAGAGCTTTTATAGAATTTACATGTTTATCCTAAATTCATTTGGAAAATAATTATTCAGTAGAGACCACCAAAATTAAAATTAAATTAAAGATGTGTGTTTTGATAAAGATATTTACATATGAGAAAGATAATTTTTGAAAAACTATTAAAATACTAGGGCAGGAAATTTGAACAAAATCATGACATGAAATCTTGAAAGTATTTATTTGAAGATGGTAATTTCACTGGAAAACTTTAAAAAAAACATGTATAGAGGCAGAAGTAGAGCGAGTGAAAGGTTAAGATTAATTTTTAAATCTTTTATTTTAAAAGGTCAATACATAGTTGATCTGTGTGACTTATGTATGTTTACATAAATATAGAAAATGAATCTATAGATTAATAATAATGAAAAGTGTTACATTAGAAAAAAAGGAGAGAAAAACCACTAAATAGATACAGAAATGCACATGCCATTAAACAGAAAAGTTACCTCTTTCATAATGCAAAAGAGTGTATTGTAAATATAGTTAGGATTATCTTTCTGTCCAGCTAAGAATAAATTAATTATATGCTAAAATCTACCCATCAGAGAAGTGGGAAGAGGCAACCATTTCAATACATCATTAGTGGGAACTAAAATTTGTAGAAAGACTGCTATTTAAAGATACCAAGTGATATTAAAAATAACATGGTTTTTGGTTTGTTAGTTTCTCATGAAGGAATGTATTATACTGAAATACTCACATGCAAAAATGTATCTCTATAAAAAGATTTTCACTTAAGCATTATTTATAATAAAGGAAAACCAAACGCTATAAAAATACACGTAAGTGCAATAAATGGTTAAGTAAATTAGGAATGATCCATGATATGAAATACTATGCAGGTAGTTAGAAAAACGATTAAAGTTTTTATATTCTTTTGATGAGAGATGCAGTTTTCTAAAAGTCAAAATTATAGAATCTAATACATATGACATGATCTAGTCTTTCCCTCCCCCATCTACGTCCTCTGTTGCTCTCATTCCTCCTTTCACTCAAGCATTTTCTGATTTTTTACATTTCTAACATCATAACTGGAAACACTTTATGCCGCTATGAGTTATTTGAAATATCTAATTCTTTGATTTCATTTTATTAAATTACATAATTTGAAAAAAATGCTGATAAACCTTTTTAGACACACGTTTTAAGTAAGTAGAGGAATGAAAGTGAAAACGAAATATTAAACAGTGAGTCCTTAGTGTTGTAAAATATTAATATATTCAGTGATCAAGAAGCACAAATCTTTGCCTGTTTCAAATGAGGACATAAACATTGGTAAATTTGAACATTAAAGAAATATGGGGCCAGGCGCGGTGGCTCATGCCTGTAATCCCAGCACTTTGGGAGGCCGAGGCAGGCGGATCATGAGGTTCAGGAGATCGAGACCATCCTGGCTAACACGGTGAAACCCCGTCTCTACTAAAAATACAAAAAATTAGCTGGGCGTGGTGGCGGGCACCTTAAGTCCCAGCTACTCTGGAGGCTGAGGCAGGAGAATGGCGTGAACCCGGGAGGCGGAGCTTGCAGTGAGCCCAGATTGTGCCACTGCACTACAGCCTGGGCGACAGAGCGAGACTCCGTCTCAAAAAAAAAAAGAAATATGGCCAATAGTGTAGCTACAAACAAAGCCCGATACCTGGTATTTGTTTTTAGTTTCAGTGTGTTTTATTTTCCCCAGAATCCATTCTTTTCTCCTGAAAGTTGATATAAAAGAAAGTTCCCTAGGTTTCCACCATGTGTCACATCACTTGCAGGAGGGAGTAGAAACCATGTTTACTTCAAAGATGAATATTGGTTAAGTGACTTGAATAGCTTCATAGGCTATCTCCAAGAAAATGTATGGCAAAAAACGGTGTAATTTTTCGGAATGGTCTTCAACATCACCCTCATGTCCATAGCTTATCAACAGTGTTTATGGACAGAGTAGCACACTTACTCATAGTATGAAAACTCATGGTATATTTCAAGGTCACTGTCTGGGGAGGAGTGTCACAGACTCAGGAGCCCAAAACAGATATGTGTTTCTCTTTCTCTCTTTGTGTGTGTGTGTGTGTGTGTGTGTGTGTGTGTGTGTTTACATGTAGGAATGAAAGAAGTCAGGATGATCTGTGAAGCAAAGGTAGAAAAGGTCACCATTCAGAACAAAAATCTGATTAGGTTGTCAGGTGGCAGTGGAGGGCAGGGCAGCACAAAATAGATCTAGATTACTGGGTAACTTGAAAAGAAAGCCTAAATGAGGCCCCAAACAAAGGAAGCACATTCTTGACTCTCCATTATAAGAACACTACAACATATACTATATTCTATATAGATTTGTATGGAGACTAAAATAAAAAGAAAATCTTTCAAAGAAAATAAAATCTTTCAAAGTGTCCAGACTGATAATTGCCATGCAAGATAATAGTGGACTTTTGAAATGTGCTCAAAGCCTAAATAGTTGGGACATCATGGTAAATACTATGTTTTCCTTTACAAGGAAGGACACTGCTAAAGGAATGGTGATATCAGAACAGTTCTGGAATCATATACAACAAACCATTGTATCATAATAGGGATGTGGTATGCTCCTTACACTTATATTAGCCTGTAGTTACTGCATGTTTTTATGGGAAGAAAAATCATGAAGCAATATAAAAATTTTCCTACTGTGAAACCAATGGCCTCATGTAAAAATGGAATAGAAATGTTTTTATCCGGCTTCACAGAACTTGAAGTTCAGAATTCATTACCACTTAAACGCAAAAACCTTCCAGAAAACTACTTCCAAAACAAGACCATGAGGTGGTATTTATGGCATTCACAGCAATATACACTGCATTTAGTAACCCTTTTGGAATGAAGCATTTGGGCACAAAAGGACCATAAATACCATGTCTCGTCTTTTACTTAATTTGTACAACACCCTATAATACTTTGATGAATTATTAATGTAAATACCCGTAGTGTATGAAAAACTTCGGGGGAAGAGTGTCATTTGTTGGTAAAATTTTGTGAATATTGGAGCTTCTTTAAGCATATAAATGAATTATATTACAAAAAACTTGAGAATTTTATTTAGTAAAAGACTTATCAAAAATATATGTTCTTTAAATAAAGCTAAATTATCTCTCAAGAGGCATGATAATTGTTTCGTTTCTGCAAATCTCAACTGCATTTAGGTTTCTAGCTTGAGGTTGTAAATGTCAAATCATTTTTTCAAATAGTAACTATATTCAGGTGTTTAGAATTATGCTGAATGTTAATAATACATTATGTTATTTATATGGTATCACTTCAACTACATATAGCCTTTTGTGGTGGGATTTATTATTACAATTTTACGTATTTAGACACTAAGGCTCCAAAATTTTACATGACTTCTTCATGGTTAAATAGCTTGAAAGTAACAGAGAGATCCTACACGAAGAATAGCTCCTTCCAAAATTTAGATGCCATAAAATAGTATATCACCATGTAGAGCTATAACAGGAAGTTATTAGAAGGTTAATGTGGAAAGTGTACACATGAAATGTAGGTTTTTCAAAATGTTCTTTTCTTTCTCATCCATTCCAACCATTTTATGAACAGGATTTTTAAATACTTGTTAAACTAAGCATTGCATAGAGCTGTCAAATAATAAATAGAATGTTAGAACCATGATAAAGAATGAGCTTCTAAGTGAGACAGGTTTCAATTTAGAGAACAGACCTAGTATGGAGTCCTAGCCCCGATACCTCTCTTTGTGTCTGAAACTATGTGAAAGCTTCGATGAGGTTCTTATCACATTTTAAGCATTCCTTTGGACTGGGTCTAATACCATTCCCACTGCTCCATCATGCCTCGCAGAGGTATTCAGGAAGACTCAAGTATCATAGAAATTTCCCGTGCCCGATGTTCTTGTGATGACTGTCACTGAAAATGTATCCATGTGCATATCTAAATATAATGTATTAAATGATGTTGTCATAGCAGAATTCTCAATTTGGCCAAGCTTTTAATTCAATTTTTTACTGAACTATATCATGATCCATCTTGATACTCTCCACCATTTTCTCTCTTTGTGCTTTTTAAAATTATTAGTATATTTAGGCTCAAGTTGGCCTTATATTATTTATTTTCATTTGTTTCTCTGTTTGTTGTTCCTCTGTTTCTCTTTTCTTGCCTTCCTGTGAGTTATTTGCACATTTTAAATGTGTTTTAATTTTAATGTGTGTATCACTTTGTATAGTTTCTTCTAGTGGTTACTCTACATATATGTATGTACTATATATATATCTGTCTACTTGTATTGATATTTTGTCACTTAGAGGGAAGGGTAGAAACCTCACTTTTATTTAGGTACCTTTCCCTCCCACTTTAATAATATATTTATACTAAGTACTAACTTTACATATACTAAACATCACCATGCGTGGTGTAACAATGTTTGCTTCAACCAACAAATATTTTAAGAAAATCGTGAAGAGAAAAGTCTCTTGTATTTAATTCTCATTTTTATCCATTCTGATATTCTTTTTCTGAATTTTTAAAACTTCTCTTATCTCTTTTAATTTTTCTCTAGAGAACATTCTTTAGCCATTCTTTAAGAGTAGGCTTACAAATAAATTATCTGACTCTTCTTTATGTGAGAATGCCTTTATTTTCCCTTTATTCCTGAAGTATACTTTCACCAGATATAGGATTCAGGATTAATCATTATTTTTTTAAGCACTTGTAAAGCATGCCACTCTCTTCTGAACTCTGTGGTTTCAGAAGAGAAGTCTACTGTCACTAAAATTGTTATTCTTCCATAGGTATATATTTTTTCTCTCTGCCTATTAAATTTTTTCATTGGCTTTAATTTTTCAGAAGTTTGTAAGGTGTTATGGCCCCTCTGCTGAGTTCTACTGAAGCCATTCCAAGCATTTTGTGGACAGTCTTTTCATTGTCTGTCTGGAGTCAGACAGTTATTGCTAAAATTTTTTTTCCTTTTTATTATTTCACCCTTCTTAACCCTTTGGCTGAGTTGAGCAGGCTTTCCTTGTTCTGTTTTGGTTTGTTTGTTTTAATTTTTATCTGATCTTGTTAGTGGTTCTGAGGTTGAGACTTCTGCAGTGCTCTGTCTAGTATACATGGGAAGCAAAAAGGAAACTCATACAAGTCATTTTCATGCTGAAACTCAAGTCCAAGGTCCTTATGCAGTCTGCTTTCTTAGTTTCACTTCTAGAGTCTTCCTATGCTTGTTTGTTATGTATGCTCAAGTTTTTCAGTTTTAAGAAGGAGGACCTGAGAGAATGTGGCTCCTCTATCTTGGCCATTGCCCTACCACTAAGTGAACCTGCATTTTTTTGCACGAATGAATTAAGATTTTGCCTAAGTTTGCCATGTAGCAGGTCAATTATCTACAGTGCAAGAAAACAGAGGTTTCCTGACCTGCTGTACATATAGCAAGCAGTTCTTCTAATTGGTAGGGCTTTAAAATCTGGGTAAAAATTTCTTCACTGTGGTTCGGGACTATGAAACATATTTGTAAAGTGACAAATCATTATGGTATGTGTAAACTCTCTCGATACAAAAAATTCTGGCAAGAAGTTGCTCTCAACTGAACAATAAAGAAATAAATGTCTGAGGCATCCTTTTATTAGTATTGTCTATCTCTATTTATTATGAATCTTTGTTATTTTCTTTAAAAAAATTCTTATTCTGTCAAGCCCATTTGCAAACTACTTACATGGAATGTTACAGCTCAGCATTGATACTGTATAAAAATTGCAAATATACGAAGAAGAAGCTCCTACAGTATGTGATCATTGGCAAGTCAAGCTCCTGCTTTTCAATTGCCTTCAGAAAATTCTAAAACGCTCAAGGTAGCAAATTTATTGATGGTACCACTAATATAAATATGGACACAGTCTATTGGAAAAGATAAAAGATAAAAGGATGCCACAAAGAAACAACAAAGGATTTCTCCAGAATAATCTGAACCATGGTAATATTTTCAACAAGCAATATCTAATAATATCTGTTTAATGCACAAACCATTTTTTTTAAATTTATTATTATTACACTTTAGGTTTTAGGGTACATGTGCGCAATGTGCAGGTTAGTTACATATGTATACATGTGCCATGCTGGTGTGCTGCACCCACTAACTCGTCCTCTAGCATTAGGTATATCTCTCAATGCTATCCCTTCCCCCTCCCCCCACCCCACAACAGTCCCCAGAGTGTGATGTTCCCCTTCCTGTGTCCAAGTGTTCTCATTGTTCAATTCCCACCTGTGAGTGAGAACATGCGGTGTTTGGTTTTCTGTCCTTGCGATAGTTTACTGAGAATGATGATTTCCAGTTTCATCCATGTCCCTACAAAGGACATGAACTCATCATTTTTTATGGCTGCATAGTATTCCATGGTGTATATGTGCCACATTTTCTTAATCCAGTCTATCCTTGTTGGACATTTGGGTTGGTTCCAAGTCTTTGCTATTGTGAATAGTGCTGCAATAAACATACGTGTGCATGTGTCTTTATAGCAGCATGATTTATAGTCCTTTGGGTATATACCCAGTAATGGGATGGCTGGGTCAAATGGTATTTCTAGTTCTAGATCCCTGAGGAATCGCCACACTGACTTCCACAATGGTTGAACTAGTTTACTGTCCCACCAATAATGTAAAAGTGTTCCTATTTCTCCACATCCTCTCCAGCACCTGTTGTTTCCTGACTTTTTAATGATTGCCATTCTAACTGGTGTGAGATGATATCTCATTGTGGTTTTGATTTGCATTTCTCTGCTGGCCAGTGATGATGAGCATTTTTTCATGTGTTTTTTGGCTGCATAAATGTCTTCTTTTGAGAAGTGTCTGCTCATGTCCTTTGCCCACTTTTTGTTGGGGTTGTTTGTTTTTTTCTTGTAAATTTGTTTGAGTTCATTGTAGATTCTGGATATTAGCCCTTTGTTAGATGAGTAGATTGCGAAAATTTTCTCCCATTTTGTAGGTTGCATGTTCACTCTGATGGTAGTTTCTTTTGCTGTGCAGAAGCTCTTTAGTTTAATTAGATCCCATTTGTCAATTTTGGCTTTTGTTGCCATTGCTTTTGGTGTTTTAGACATGAAGCCCTTGCCCATGCCTATGTCCTGAATGGTAATGCCTAGGTTTTCTTCTAGGGTTTTTATGGTTTTAGGTCTAACATTTAAGTCTTTAAACCATCTTGAATTAATTTTTGTATAAGGTGTAAGGAAGGGATCCAGTTTCAGCTTTCTACATATGGCTAGCCGGTTTTCCCAGCACCATTTATTAAATAGGGAATCCTTTCCCCATTGCTTGTTTTTCTCAGGTTTGTCAAAGATCAAATAGTTGTAGATATGCGGTGTTATTTCTGAGGGCTCTGTTCTGTTCCATTGATCTATATCTCTGTTTTGGTATCAGTACCATGCTGTTTTGGTTACTGTAGCCTTGTAGTATAGTTTGAAGTCAGGTAGTGTGATGCCTCCAGCTTTGTTCTTTTGGCTTAGGATTGACTTGGCGATAAGGGCTCTTTTTTTGTTCCATATGAACTTTAAAGTAGTTTTTTCCAATTCTGTGAAGAAAGTCATTGGTAGCTTGTTGGGGATGCCATTAAATTACCTTGAGCAATATGGCCATTTTCACGATATTGATTCTTCCTACCCATGAGCATGGAATGTTCTTCCATTTGTTTGTATCCTCTTTTATTTCATTGAGCAGTGGTTTGTAGTTCTCCTTGAAGAGGTCCTTCGCATCCCTTGTAATTTGGATTCCTAGGTATTTTATTCTCTTTGAAGCAATTGTGAATGGGAGTTCACTCATGATTTGGCTCTCTGTTTGTCTGTTGTTGGTGTACAAGAATGCTTGTGATTTTTATACATTTTGTAACCTAAGACTTTGTATCCTGAGACTTTGCTGAAGTTGCTTATCAGCTTAAGGAGATTTTGGGCTGAGAAAATGGGGTTTTCTAGATATACAATCATTTCATCTGCAAACAGGGACAATTTGATTTCCTCTTTTCCTAATTGAATACCCATTATTTCCTTCTCCTGCCTAATTGCCCTGGCCAGAACTTCCAACACTATGTTGAATAGGAGTGGTCAGAGAAGGCACCCCTGTCTTGTGCCAGTTTTCAAAGGGAATGCTTCCAGTTTTTGCCCATTCAGTATGATATTGGCTGTGGGTTTCTCATAGATAGCTCTTATTATTTTGAGATACAGTCCATCAATACCTAATTTATTGAGAGTTTTTAGCATGAAGGGTTGTTGAATTTTGTCAAAGGCCTTTTCTGCATCTATTGAGAAAATCATGTGGTTTTTGTCTTTGGTTCTGTTTATATGCTGGATTACATTTATTGATTTACGTATATTGAACCAGCCTTGTATCCCAGGGATGAAGCCCACTTGATCATGGTGGATAAGCTTTTTGATGTGCTGCTGGATTTGGTTTGCCAGTATTTTATTGAGAATTTTTGCATCTATGTTCATCAAGGATATTGATCTAAACTTCTCTTTTTTGGTTGTGTCTCTGCCTGGCTTTGGTATCAGGATGATGCTGGCCTCATAAAATGAGTTGGGGAGGATTCCCTCTTTTTCTATTGACTGGAATAGTTTCAGAAGGAATGGTACCAGTTCCTCCTTATACCTCAGGTAGAATTCGGCTGTGAATCCATCTGGTCCTGGACTCTTTTTGATTGGTAAGCTATTGATTATTGCCACAATTTCAGATCCTGTTATTGGTCTATTCAGAGATTTAACTTCTTCCTGGTTTAGTCTTGGGAGGGTGTATGTGTTGAGGAATTTATCCATTTCTTCTAGATTTTCTAGTTTATTTGCATAGAGGTGTTTGTAATATTCTCTGATGGTAGTTTGTATTTCTGTGGGATCGGTGGTGATATCCCCTTTATCATTTTTTATTGCATCTATTTGATTCTTCTCTCTTTTTTTCTTTATTAATCTTGCTAGCGGTCTATCAATTTTGTTGATCCTTTCAAAAAACCAGCTCCTGGATTCATTGATTTTTTGAAGGGTTTTTTGTGTCTCTATTTCCTTCAGTTCTGCTCTGATTTTAGTTATTTCTTGCCTTCTGCTAGCTTTTGAATGTGTTTGCTCTTGCTTTGCTAGTTCTTTTAATTGTGATGTTAGGGTGTCAATTTTGGATCTTTCCTGCTTTCTCTTGTGGGCATTTAGTGCTATAAATTTACCTCTACACACTGCTTTGAATGCATCCCAGAGATTCTGGTATGTTGTGTCTTGGTTCTCGTTGGCTTCAAAGAACATCTTTATTTCTGCCTTCATTTCGTTACGTACCCAGTAGTCATTCAGGAGCAGGTTGTTCTGTTTCCATGTAGTTGAGCGGTTTTGAGTGAGATTCTTAATCCAGAGTTCTAGCTTGATTGCACTGTGATCTGAGAGATAGTTTGTTATAGTTTCTGTTCTTTTACGTTTGCTGAGGAGAGCTTTACTTCCAACTATGTGGTCAGTTTTGGAATAGGTGTGGTGTGGTGCTGAAAAGAATGTATATTCTGTTGATTTGTGGTGGAGAGTTCTGTAGATGTCTATTAGGTCCGCTTGGTGCAGAGCTGAGTTCAATTCCTGGGTATCCTTGTTGACTTTCTGTCTCGTTGATCTGTCTAATGTTGACAGTGGGGTGTTAAAGTCTCCCATTATTAATGTGTGGGAGTCTAAGTCTCTTTATAGGTCACTAAGGACTTGCTTTATGAATACGGGTGCTCCTGTATTGGGTGCATATATATTTAGGATACTTAGCTCTTCTTGTTGAATTGATCCCTTTACCATTATGTAATGGCCTTCTTTGTCTCTTTTGATCTTTGTTGGTTTAAAGTCTGTTTTATCAGAGACTAGGATTGCAACCCCTGCCTTTTTTTGTTTTCCATTTGCTTGGTAGATCTTCCTCCATCCTTTTATTTTCCGCCTATGTGTGTCTCTGCACGTGAGATGGGTTTCCTGAATACAGCGCACTGATGGGTCTTGACTCTTTATCAAATTTGCCAGTCTGTGTCTTTTAATTGGAGCATTTAGTCCATTTACATTTAAAGTTAATATTGTTATGTGTAAATTTGATCCTGTCATGATGACGTTAGCTGGTTATTTTGCTCATTAGTTGATGCAGTCTCTTCCTAGTCTCGATGATTTTTACATTTTGGCATGTTTTTGCAGTGGCTGATACTGGTTGTTGCTTTCCATGTTTAGTGCTTCCTTCAGAAGCTCTTTTAGGGCAGGCCTGGTGGTGACAAAATCTCTCAGCATTTGCTTATCTGTAAAGGATTTTATTTCTCCTTCACTTATGAAGCTTAGTTTGGCTGGATATGAAATTCTGGGTTGAAAATTCTTTTCTTTAAGAATGTTGAATATTGGCCCCCACTCTCTTCTGGCTTGTAGAGTTTCTGCCGAGAGATCCACTGTTAGTCTGATGGGCTTCCCTTTGAGGGTAACCCGACCTTTCTCTCTGATTGCCCTTAACATTTTTTCCTTCATTTCAACTTTGGTGAATCTGACACTTATGTGTCTTGGAGTTGCTCTTCTCAAGGAGTATCTTTGTGGCGTTCTCTGTATTTCCTGAATCTGAATGTTGGCCTGCCTTGCTAGATTGGAGAAGTTCTCCTGGATAATATCCTGCAGTTTTCCAACTTGTTTCCATTCTCCCCATCACTTTCAGGTACACCAATCAGACGTAGATTTGGTCTTTTCACGTATTCCCATATTTCTTGGAGGCTTTCATCGTTTCTTTTTATTCTTTTTTCTCTAAACTTCCCTTATCACTTCATTTCATTCATTTCATCTTCCATCGCTGATACCTTTTCTGCCAGTTGATCGCATCAGCTCCTGAGGCTTCTGCATTCTTCATGTAGTTCTCGAGCCTTGGTTTTCAGCTCCATCAGCTCCTTTAAGCACTTCTCTGTATTGGTTATTCCAGTTATACATTCTTCTAAATTTTTTTCAAAGTTTTCAACTTCTTTGCCTTTGGTTTGACTCTCCTCCCATAGCTCGGAGTAATTTGATCGTCTGAAGCCTTCTTCTCTCAGCTCGTCAAAGTCATTCTCCGTCCATCTTTGTTCCGTTGCTGGTGAGGAACTGCGTTCCTTTGGAGGAGGAGAGGCGCTCTGCTTTTTAGAGTTTCCAGTTTTTCTGCTCTGTTTTTTCCCCATCTTTGTGGTTTTATCTACTTTTGGTCTTTGTACAAAAGTGATGGTGATGTACAGATGGGTTTTTGGTGTGGATGTCCTTTCTGTTTGTTAGTTTTCCTTCTAACAGACAGGACCCTCAGCTGCAGGTCTGTTGGAGTACCTGGCCGGCTGTGTGAGGTGTCAGTCTGCCCCTGCTGGGGGGTGCCTCCCAGTTAGGCTGCTCGGGGGTCAGGGGTCAGGGACCCACTTGAGGAGGCAGTCTGCCCGTTCTCACATCTCCAGCTGCGTGCTGGGAGAACCACTGCTCTCTTCAAAGCTGTCAGACAGGGACATTTAAGTCTACAGAGGTTACTGCTGTCTTTTTGTTTGTCTGTGCCCTGCCCCCAGAGGTGGAGCCTACAGAGGCAGGCAGGCTTCCTTGAGCTGTGGTGGGCTCCACTCAGTTCGAGCTTCCTGGCTGCTTTGTTTACCTAAGCAAGCCTGGGCAATGGCGGGCGCCCCTCCCCCAGCCTCGCTGCTGCCTTGCTGTTTGATCTCAGACTGCTGTGCTAGCAATCAGCGAGACTCCGTGGGCGTAGGACCCTCTGAGCCAGGTGCGGGATATAATCTTCTGGTGCGCCGTTTTTTAAGCCCGTCGGAAAAGCACAGTATTCGGGTGGGAGTGACCCAATTTTCCAGGTGCTGTCTGTCACCCCTTTCTTTGACTAGGAAAGGGAATTTCCTGACCCCTTGCGCTTCCCAAGTGAAACAATGCCTCGCCCTTCTTCAGCTCGCGCATGGTGCGTGCACCCACTGACCTGCGCCCACTGTCTGGCACTCCCTAGTGAGATGAACCCGGTACCTCAGATGGAAATGCAGAAATCACCCATCTTCTGTGTCGCTCACACTCACCATTTTGTTTTGAACAAATATAAGTAATTTGAGTTTTTAAAAATATGGTCATAAGTTACCCATTTGCTATTAATTGTATATTAATATTCATCTTTCAGGTTTTCACCTCCTTTAGTAGTTTTCACCCGTTTGTGAAAAATGTCTTAACTCTTCTTCCATAAACCCCTTTACATGAGTATGTACTCTTAGAAACTCCTGTACCTGCAGTTTTATTTGTTCCTGAATTCTTTCCTACAACATATTTCATGTATTATAATATTTTTAAAAATAATTTAAGTTAGCTGAGGATCTATTTTGCTACTTTTTCCCTTACAGTAAGACAATTTATCAAATATTATTTACCTTATAAACTATTTTCTCTTTTCATTTATTTATTTATTTGATTTTTATGTTTTGTGTATACATAGTAGGTGTCTATATTTATGGGGTACATAAGATGTTTTGATACAGACATGCAATGTCAAATAAGCACATCATGGAGAATGGGGTGTCCATCTCTTCAAGCATTTATCCTTTGAGTTACAAATAATCCTATTACGCTCTTTTAAATTATTTTAAAATGTACAATTATTATTGACTATAGTCACTCTATTGTGCTATCAAATAGTAGGACTTATTCATTCTTTCTAATTTTGTACCCATTAACCACCCCCACCTCCTCCCCAAGGCCCCACTACCCTACGCAGCCTCTGGTAACCATCCTTCTATTCTCTATGTCCATGAGTTCAATTGTTATGATTTTTAGATCCCACAAATGTGAGAACACGTGATGTTTGTCTTTCTGTGCCTGGATTATTTCACTTAACATAATAATCTCTAGTTCTATCCATGTTTTTGCAAATGACTGAATCTCATTCTCTTTTATGACTGAGTAGTACTCCATTGTGTTTATGTACCACATTTTCTTTATCCAATCGTCTATTGAAACTAGTGTCTGAATGTACAGGGTCTATTCCTAAATTTTCTTTTTTATCCTATTGATCTATTTAAATCATTCTATGCCTTTTTCTCTGTGATTTCAATATTTAAGCTTCATATTTGTCTTAATATCTGATAGGGTGAGGGGCTCTATTATTATCTTTCTTAAATTTTCCTATTAAAAAGTTCTTATTTTCCCATTTAAAACTTACAATATGTTCATCTATCCACCCTCTAAAAATCCTATGGATTATGATTGTCTTTGTATTTATTTATAGATTGTTTGAGAAAAATTCGCTTCTTTCATTGCCAATCTCACCCATGAACATGTATATCAGTTATTTTTCCAGATTTTTAAAAAATCTGTTTAATAGAGTTTTAACGTGTTCTTCATTCATAGTGGCTAATAAATTTTAACTGGACTAATCTCTTGATATTTCATAATATATTAAGAATGGAAGTGAAATTATTAAACCTGATAAAAAGAGCTGCTAAACTAATATAAAAAGTAACATATATTATGTACAAAGAAGCCGTTATAACATGCCTGTCATGACTGCAATTGTTCAAAATATAAAATATAGCTGCAATTACTTAACAAAGTTGTTTAAAATACTCAGGAGTATTTTGAAAACTAGACATCCATCTAGGTCTTTTCTCTTATATGTGATTTATTTTTCCTTTCTGAAAAAGTTAAATAATTTTCCTTCTTGCTGTGTTGTTTAAATTCATTGTGCTGTTTCTAGGTATGTGTCTTAAATCTTAGCTGTTTTGCATAATGCATGATCCTCTCTCTCTCTCTCTTTCTCTCTCTCTCTCCCTCTCTATTTTTCAGAGGTGAGGGTCTTGCTATGTTACCCAGGCCGGAGTGTAGTGACTACTTACAGGCACAATCATAGTGCACTAGAGCCTTGAACTCCTGCCTCAGCCTCCTGAGTAGCTGGGACTACAGGAGTGTGCCATCATTCTTGGCATAATCCTCCTTTTATGTGAGATCTTATGTTATTTTTCATGATACATAATCATTTTTTCAAATATTTCATCATATTTATTTATACTTTCTCTCTTTTTATGACTATCACTGGTGGATCTTGATAATTTCTTTTAGTTTTCACATATCTTGACTTTGTTATCATTCTCTACCTTTGTCCCTTTTCAATGCATTCTGAAAGCATTGCACCCCCTTGCTTCAACCACTCATTCTTTCTTTACCTATTTATATAACTGATGAACTATGCAACCTATCGAGTTTTTATTTTAACTATTTTTTATTTCATTTCCAATATCGCTAAGCAGTTATGTTTTATAGTAGCTTGATCACCATTTAGATTTCCATTATGCTTACTTCTTTGAAAACTTTTGTGCTTTTTACAATTTGTATTGATTTTTTAAGTAGTTCAGTTTCTTTTAGTATATGATGTTCCACTGTTATCTTCCTCTCATAAGATCAAATATTTTGGAATCAATATATTTGTTGGCTTTGTGGGTATATCTGAAGACATCAGACAAGACTTCTCACTTTATTTATTTATTTATTTTTTCTGCTTTAGGTTGAGTTGAAGAAAGTCACAAGACATTGAGATGTTTTATGTTGCAGTTAATGGTCTCTTCCTCCCTATCCTCTTTTCCCACAAATGGACAATTGCTTCTCACAGGGTAACCTCTCTGCTGCTGTACTCATAATTTCTTCCTTCTCTGCTACATCTATATTAATTGTCATGGGATAGAGGCTGCCAGACTTAAATATATTTGTTGTTCTAGTTTTTGGCTGCCCACTTCAGCATGCCTCCAGCAGTGTTCTAAAATTACTCTACAATTGCCTAAGAATTTAGGACTTCTTAGACCTAAATTCCAGACCTGGCCAGCACTTATTTCAT
Organism: Pongo abelii; assembly: GCF_028885655.2. NCBI lineage: Eukaryota > Metazoa > Chordata > Mammalia > Primates > Hominidae > Pongo > Pongo abelii. The sequence goes on along the minus strand of NC_071990.2, from coordinate 50,227,521 downwards.
CAAAGTTCATTCCCCTCGCCACTGCTACCCCAGTTACATCCATCCTAATCTCAATCACTGGCTTGATCTCAACAGGGATCAGTGCAAGATAGATAGTTCAACAAAAATCCTGTACAGCAGCCTATTTTTTCCCCATGAACTTTGGACATCTCCTAATGAGGCTATTTATTTGTGCCCCTCAAGAAAACAAAATAATTAACCACCCTTAGGCACATCAATTTTTATAATTGAAAAAAAGCCTGTATTAAAATTCAGGTCTAATTTCTGTCATCTCTAGGGGTAGAGGAAGTTGAGAAAATTAGTATGTCTCACTTAAGTTTCCACCTTATAAGGAAATTAGTGATGTCTGGCCATTTTCTGGAATGTGTATATTCTTAAGGGACATTTCTATTAAGGTTATGAGAATCAATGATCCATGTCCCTTTACACAGTTCTATCTAATCTCTATCTAACTCTCCTCAGTTCTATCTTCCTTAGTTCTGTCTAACTTTCCTCAGTTCCCCTACTTAATGCTGGAACTAAAAACACATATTGTATTTCCTTTTCTTTGCTAGAGCTAGACCCTATACAGACTACAAGTCTCTCCTCCCCGGCCTGTATCCTGTATGGCAGTAAAAGATATCGCATGATGTATTACAGAGGGTACATTTTAAAGACATTAAACATTTTTCAATCATGTGCAGTTATTTAATGAGAAAATCTATTTTACATTACACAGACCTCTAGAGGATATAGCATAACTGTGATGAATAAAGAAAGGTGTGTTTTATGAAAATCGAATTTGTTTTAGTCACATTCTTCTATTTCCTTTTGGAAGGTATAAATTCTGCAGTGATCAAAATTCATAAAGGAAAATGAGGCTCCTGCATGTGTGTATTAGAAGATAATTATGCAGGCATGTAGAAGTTGTATTCCAGTTTTTATTAACAAATTCATTACATTATTTAATGATTTAAAAAAATCTCCCTAAGACTAAAATTAAGAAAATCTTAGTAATGAAGCATCATTAGAAAATCAACTTTGTTATTGTGAATTTGAAATCTCTAGCTCCTAATCATTATTTTAAAATTCTATTGAAGGATCATTTTTGAAGCACTTCATGAAAAACAAAAAAATTTAGAACATAATTTTTTGTTATGCAAGCTAATTGCAGCTACAATTTGGATTCTAAGAGAATATGAAACACAATTGAATCTCAGCAACATATCAGTCCTCTTCTAGGATTAGTTTGAGATAGAGATGATTTGCCTTGTTTATTTTGTAACGATTCTTATTTACTTCAATTTAATAAAATTAAAATTTCCATGTAGGACCTCACATCATGGGTTTGTCCTATTCTGTGCTTACCTGAAATAATAACTAATAACAGAAATAAGGAGGTATTCAGTATGCACAGTACCTACAGAAAATATGTCCTTGTGATTTGAGTGGCTTAGCCATTTTACTTTGTCCCTATGATTATCTAATGCACTTTGCATTCACTTAGGAAACAACAAATGTCCATACTGGAGAAATGAAAATTCAATAAAACTAAATTATCTTAATATTTATGTAATAGTAATATATTAGAGAAAAGACTAGCTAAATAGATGTAGAAACCAATATAATAATAAAGAGGTATGTTAAAATGTATGCATTACTTATCTTTCCACAATGTGATAGAATAAGAATCTCTTAATTTAAAAAAAAGTTGTTCTGCATTGAATAATGAGTAAACAGAATTGCACTGACACTTTTTTACCTTTAAGAACAATCCTAAAATTTCATGGAAATTTTTTACAATACAAACTTTGTAGTTCATGGGTAGTTTCAAAATGAAGACCATTGCTTCATAAAATGTATATGTTAATATCAAATGAGTGAATAATTCATTTTTTTCATGAAACAGGTGATTAAATTTGCTTACAGAAATATAAATGATTCCGTATCTTTGCATCTTGTCTCTGCACAAGCCTAGTAAATATATATTTTACGTATATTTTCAAGAGAAAGGTGAATTGAATTTCATTAAATTCTCAACATCTTAATAAAATAAATACTAGATTATTGGTTGTGTCATATTTCAAAGTTGATTTCAAAATGCACTCTCTTGACTTTAACAGTCTGTATTGATATCTTCTTACCTTTAGTTTAATCATCACTCTGGGAAAGTTGGCCTAAGCTAGCAGCCATCAAAGGATTGCTAGAGAATCAGTCAGAGGACATCTTCACCCACAAAACCTGGGAAACCTGCCCAAGAGCAACAGCAGGATATAGGAGGCTATAAAATTATCTCTACAGTAAACATAGGCAAAAACTTGCTTCAATAAAACACACATTTCAGGTTGACCTAGATGTGGGGTCATATGGTGTCCTCAAGATTCATACTTGTGAAAGACAAGCTGGGTAAAATTGGTGAAAATAGCAGGGAAGTCTCAACCTCCATAGGCTGGTTAGAATTTTGTCCCATACAAACATTTATCGGTCATGAAACTTGCTTCTAATGATGTAAAAATCCTGCAATTTACCATCTATTAACTTATATTTCCAATATTACAATGAAAAATCAAATTTTCTTTTTCTTGAGTTTTTTTAAATTTTTATTTTTATTTTAAGTTCTAGGGTACATGTGCAGGATGTGCAGGCTTGTTACATAGGTAACCATGTGCCATGGTGGTTTGCTGCACCTATCAACCCATCACCTATGCATTGAGCCCAGCATGCATTAGCTACTTTTCCTAATGCTCTCTCTCCCCCACCCCACCCCCCAACAGGCCCCAATGTGTGTTGTTCCTCTCCCTGTGTCCATGTGTTCTCACTGTTTAGCTCCCACTTGTAAGTGAGGGCATGGGGTGTTTGGTTTTCTGTTCCTATGTTATTTTGCTGAGGACAATGCCTTCCAGCTCCATCCATGTCCCTACAAAAAACGTGATCTTGTTCCTTTTTATGGGTGCATGGTATTCCATGGTGTATATGTACCACATATTCTTTGTCATTGATGGGCATTTGGGTTGACTCCATGTCTTTACTATTGTGAATAATGCTGCAATGAACATACGCACGCATGTATCTTTGTAATAGAATGGTTTATATTCCTTTGGGTGTATACACAGTAATGGGATTTCTGGATCAAATGATATTTCTGCTTTTAGGTCTTTGAGGAATCACTGCACCATCTTCCACAATGGTTGAATTAATTTACATTCCAAGTTTTCAATGCATTGGCAGATGAAGCATGGTAACCTAGGAATGAAAGTCAATATATTAAAGTATTTCATTAATAGAAGATGCCATTAATTGTAAAACACACAATTATTCTGTAAATCACCTGGAAAGAAATAGAATACTGTGGAGGCTGAACTACATGTTAAATAAATCAGCCTAAGAAAAATGTCAGCTGATTGCATGAGTCTTCATCCTCCTTTGTCTCCCTTTATCTGGATCACTCTAAAAATTTAGCTGAAGCTTGATGATTTAAACCTTTCCAAAAAAAATCATTGCTTCTAGAAATGGAACAAAGTAAACCAACCTGTCTCCTGCTTCTGAGGTTAGACGTAATGAGCACCAACTCTGTGCCCTCTCATCAATTTGTTTTTAAAAACCATATATAAGGAATTTATGCAAAATATACATGTTTATAACTTATAAGGTATAGCTATGGAAAACTATATACCTGCACATACATTTACAGTATATTTACTACTATGGATTCTAAAATTGTTAAAAGCAATCTCAACTGGTGCCTTGTTATGTAGCATTTTTAGGTTTTATCCATTATTTATTTCCAGTTATATTATTTACCATTTAAATATTTACTAAATGTAGTGAACAATTTTACCACTTAAATAACAAACATTGAATCACCAGCTGTACAAGAAGAAATTGTTAACGCATATAACACCCTCAGGAGAGGAGTCATTTCACCAGCCAGCAACATGCTGCAGATGGTAAGACCTTAAAAACAGCAACATCAATATTGGCAATAATAGTAATAATGTCTACTGAGTTTTTGTTAAGTTCCATGCACTTGCAATATACTAAAAGTTTGATCTTCACAACAAACGTATGATACAGAAAAAGAAATAGAAGCTCAGAGGAGGTAAGCAACTTTCTCACCATCATACATTTAGTCAGTGACAGAGCTCCGCCAGTCTAACTTCATGCTTATGTACCCTAAGACAGTGCTTCTCAAACTTCATCGTCTTTAAGAATCTTCCGAAGAACTTAGTAAAGCACACTTACCTGGGCCCCCTTCTCTGATATTCTGATTTAGAAGGTCTGACATGGAGGCCACCATAATCTCCCAACTGATGCTGATGCTGCTAGCACATATGGCAAATACTGATTAACAAGTTATCCATGCATTTCATAGCTTTCCTCATTGGGCAGTAATCCAGAGGCTAAGACACTCATCTGAGATTTAAGATATCCAGATATTTACCCTGTTGACGTTGTCAGGTAAACAAATGTAGGTAAATTTACTCTCTAGTTTCATTGCATTTCATAAGAGCTTAGAGAAACTGTCTTTCCACTCTAAACCTATGTTCTTCCACAAGACCAATTTAGGAACGTCTCAGGCGCATGAGGTAATTAGCCTCATATTCATTGGCCAGCAATATCACTCAGGTTTATGAGCACCCTCAGCCTGCTTCTTGAACCCTGGACTGGCCTAAAGAACAAGAGTTAGAAATAGTGCAGGCCCTGGAGGGTGATTCTAATGAACAACTTCTTCACACAAATCACATAAAGAAGGAAACAAAAGAATAAAAAAGAATTTCAAAATTTTAATCTTGATCATCTTAGAATTCAAACTGTCATTTGAACAAAACAATACAAATCAATAGCTATCATAAGCATTCCCCTGTTGGAAGGGTTTTAGCTAACATGCATATGGTGCTTATTATTGACAGGCAATTTTCTCGTACCTTCTTACATTGACTCATTTAATTCTTCCAATAATCCTGTGAGGTAGATAATACTACCATCTCCATTTTACAGATAATGACACTGGGACATTCAGAAAAATTAAGCACCTTATCCAAAGTTGTAAGCACTGGAGCCCATATTCCAATGGAAGTGGGCCAGCTCCAGGTATTCTACTCTTAACCACTTTTCTTCCTTAGGACAAATGGGGTCCAAATTCCTTGGTTGCCAGATGAGCAAGTAAGTGTGCCTAGTTAGTACTAAAAAGATTGAATAAATAAATAAAAAATGTAGCCTTATATGAGCTCATTTAAAAATAAGTTTTCTCATTTTTTTTTTATTTAAAAATAAGGTTTTATTCTTGCGATAGTTTACCGAGAATGATGATTTCCAATTTCATCCATGTCCCTACAAAGGACATGAACTCATCATTTTTTATGGCTGCATAGTATTCCATGGTGTATATGTGCCACATTTTCTTAATCCAGTCTATCATTGTTGGACATTTGGGTTGGTTCCAAGTCTTTGCTATTGTGAATAATGCGGCAATAAACATACGTGTGCATGTGTCTTTATAGCAGCATGATTTATAGTCCTTTGGGTATATACCCAGTAATGGGATGGCTGGGTCAAATGGCATTTCTAGTTCTAGATCCCTGAGGAATCGCCACACTGACTTCCACAAGGGTTGAACTAGTTTACAGTCCCACCAACAGTGTAAAAGTGTTCCTATTTCTCCACATCCTCTCCAGCACCTGTTGTTTCCTGACTTTTTAATGATTGCTATTCTAACTGGTGTGAGATGGTATCTCATTGTGGTTTTGATTTGCATTTCTCTGATGGCCAGTGATGGTGAGCATTTTTTCATGTGTTTTTTGGCTGCATAAATGTCTTCTTTTGAGAAGTGTCTGTTCATGTCCTTCGCCCACTTTTTGATGGGGTTGTTTGTTTTTTTCTTGTAAATTTGTTGGAGTTCATATTCTCACTCATAGGTGGGAATTGAACAATGAGAACACATGGACACAGGAAGGGGAACATCACACTTCGGGGACTGTTGTGGGTTAGGGGGAGGGGGGAGGGATAGCATTGGGAGATATACCTAATGCTAGATGACGAGTTGGTGGGTGCAGCACACCAGCATGGCACATGTATACATATGTAACTTACCTGCACATTGGGCACATGTACCATAAAACCTAAAGTATAATAATAATAATAATAATAAAAGAAAAAAAAAGTAAATAAAAGATATAGAGGTTTTAAAAAAAATAAATTAATAAGGTTTTAAAAACCTTATTCCTGGGGAGTTAAGATGAGTACAAAGGAGACATTAGAAAATATTGTAAGAATGCATGTATTCAAGTACCAAGGTACAAAATTATGAAATAGTAACAAGATTATAAATTAAGTTTATCACAAAAACTGAGTGACATTTCAAAGGAAATATGAGAATATAGAATAAGCTGTTTTATGAGCAATGCATGGGATGTGTGGGGTGAACCTGATATAATTACAGTTGGAGTGAAGGGCCAAACATAACTGCCTGCAGAGATTTTCAAAAACAGAAAAAAAAGTCATTACCTAAAGTGATAACTTGATTAAATAAAATCACTTGTTAAAGCTATAATTCATAACTTTTGTGCAGCAATGACGAGTACCCATTTGTGACTTTATTCCTGGATGTATCATAAAACAGAAGTATTTTACCAGCAGTAATCAGAGGTAATATCCTAGAGAGTTTTCTCAAAGTGGTCTGAAGTACAAACTGGATATAATTAGTGTTACAGGAAGGTTTCCTTGGATATAATAAGCATACTCTGAGATGGAAATTAGCATGCAGAATGTTTATTAGGGAACAATCTACAGATTTATTTTTTTAATTTACCTGTCAAGGAGCAAGATTAAGCACAAGAAGAAACTGGTTTGTGATATAGTCACAACACAAGCCTTAGCAAATCCCACGGGAAGCTATAAAACTAGGAAAGCTCTTCTGAGTTGTCCTGAACTGGAGAAAGGTAGCCTGAATTGTACGTCTACCAGCTCTCGAAGTGGGCTTGCCCAGCAAAGGGATTATGGCAATTTTCAGAAAGGGCAGACAGTAGAGCTGCTTCTGGGCAGGACTCCCAGCTGCTGGGTGAATATGCCCTTCAGAATGATGATGCACTGCATCCATAACAAGCAGTCAGTTGGGATTCAACTAGGTAAGTTCCTGTTCTAAGTATATGGTAACCTGGTCATAATAGGCAAGTTATCTTTATTAACAAGTGCGACAATATTCCCTCTCCTGGGAGAACTGAATATGGTGTTGTATCTCTGTTCCTTAGACACAGGCTGTAACAAATGTGTCTTTTCTTGCATGAAAAAATTAAAAGCTGACAAGCATGTCTTTACACACTGTCAGACTAATGAATTATTTCATTCATCTTGTAGTTTAGTAAATTCATTAACATGAAATGTAGTCCTAGAAAGTTATCATCAGATGGCAGCACACACATATCATAGTTAAGACTTCTTCCACTAAAAGAGAAAATACTGAAATTCTAAGTTAGGTTGTCATTCTAAAATTATTCTAATGTGTAGCTAAATAACTTACATAAAAACCTATTGAGAAAACAATGTTCACAATTTTTTTTGGTAATGTTTTGCACGTGAATATAGTGGCAGTCCTTTAAATCAATGTAGAGAATGAGAGGATGAAACAATCTTAGGGAGATTATTTATCCAATACCTAGTGATAAAGAGGTTCTGCTTTTCACCTTACTTGTAGAACAACTACTGCTGACAAGTACCCAAGAGCATATCTGTGCCTCAGTTTCCTAATTTGTAAACGGAGATAACAATAGTACCCCCATTTTGGAGTTGCTGTGAGGAAAAAGTAAGAAAAAATATTTGCAGACTTAAAAACAGATTCTAGTGTGTTGTGTTACTTATTAATTTTTATTACTCACAATTTTAAATATAGATGCTCAATACTATACTTCTTTCCAATCATAGTTATCATTTATTAATTCAGCACATAGTACAGCGTTTGTCATATAATAATTATATGGCATTATCACATTAAGCCTTTGGAACAAATGTTTTAATATGAATTATGAGTCAAAGAAACTGAGATACCAAGATAAAATAACGTGTCAGAGGTAAAACTATAAATAAATGATGTGATGGATTTCTATCTTGGTAGATCTACTGAAAGCATTTCCTTAAGTCTTTACTACATCAGAAAGAGAGGCTAATCTGATTGTTGTTATCAAATTTTGAATTTGTGAATTTAAGGAACTCTGTTTTATTTTTCTATCATAATATTAAAGAGTAATTTCATTATTCAAATTTTTAGCTTATAAGTTGAAGATATTGCTAGATGTGATTTAAAAAAAAATCTAGACTCATCATGGAAATTGTAATAAGATCATGTGTTTGATATTTACTTTTCCTCTATAGAACTGGAGTAAAGATGCTGCACAAAAGGCCAAAATGATGCCAAAGCAGTGTAAACTGATACAGATCAAGGAACAGGAGTGGAAAATTGCAAGCAGGGGTATGCAGTGGCTCTATATGGCCCATCTTTGTGCTCAAAACTCTCCAGAGGTTGTTAATTTCCTGGCAAGATGAAGTTATATCATACAGTGTATTTGTATTTGTACCCATACTTCACAGTGAAATATGGTCTAATACACAGGTTTTATTATTATTATTATTTAATTTGAACATTCACATTTATAGGTTCCAAATTCAGGTCACCAAGGATAAGGGAATCAAAGCTCTAAAAGTTATAGAATATTTGAGCAATGCAATAGTGACTGGACAGGCAGCTAGATGCTTAGACGGTTTCCACTCAATGCAGTTATCTCAGCTACCCACAATATATTACCACTAGGATTTCTTTAGCTTTAGGAATTGTCGATATGCAATTCTTCTGATCTGCCCATAAGAACATTTTTAAGGGATCAAAGGTGAGCCCATCTCATGGCAATACAATAACCATGTAAATTAGGTTCACTGCTAGTTTTCAGAAAAGCCATTAGTACTTTCTACACAAGTGGATATTAAAAATGTCTACAATAATATTTTATTATAAAATTATATAAAGTACTAATGGAACTTCTATATCTACAGATTATTCATAATTTTTGAGCAATATCATTGACAAATTAATTTTCAGTAGCAAAACAATAAAACTAAGCTCTTTTAGCTATTCTCCAAAACTCTTATGACAAAAGGATTCCACCATATTGTATGTTTTAGCATTTGTAACTAGCCAAGAATTTTTTTTTATGTTTCAAGTGTACTACTTGTATATAGACACATATATGACCTTATTTTATCACACATCCACCTTAAAAATACATAGCAATTAAAAGTAGCTCTTAAAGAAAGTAGCTCTTAAAAGTAGCTTTTTAGAAAGCAACATTGGGTGCAGGAACTAAGAGGACTGGCTGGTGCTTTTCATCAGTAGTAGGTGGTGGTGGCTAAGGTTTCCACTGTGGGCACAGCCCAACACAGCCCTACCAACCTGACTCTGCAGATCACCAGATGGCTAACATTACACTGAAAAATGTATGGAAAATATTGATTTGTTTATTTTCTATGAATTGAGCTAACTTTCCTCACTAGTCTTATTGTTAAATAGTGGAGAAAAAAAATTTGAAAAAAATAAAATAAATTTGAATTCAATGTAGCAAATTTGGTCTAATGCAGTACAATACTTTTTAAAATTTGTCTTTGCAAATTAAAATAAAGTACCGTTATCTTGGATTTTCTCTACCTCTTGTTTACTCTTGAGCACCCTTAGCAATTTTGTGTGCCATTTCTACGGTATCTGAAAAGTTATTAACCCAAGCCATATTAAAGGACATGAGCTCTAGCAGTTTGATTTATTTCTTTACCAAGGACACATTGTAAAACATTAACTCAAGTCTTCCCTCAAAGTTTGCTTACTCCTTCTTATTCTCTGAGGAAAGTATACAAATACCCCCAATTTTCTAGCTGCTCCCATATCTATCTAGATATTTCTAAAGCTCACTACCCCATTGAGGATGGAAACTACCAGAGATAGGGATGAACACGTAAGGCAGGAAATAATAGTTCTTTCTTTTAACTTTCTTTCTCTTTCTTGTCTTCTCCTCACAATCCCTTGTGACAGAATGTCAGGCTTTTGAATTACTTAAATTCATATTCTCTTAAAATGGGGAAGAAATCTGAACAGCCTTTTGAAGACTTATACTGCCTACCACAAAGAAGCAACACTATAAGCTGAGTTGGCCACTGTTGGTGGTGGTTGTAAAGACAAGAGATGAATACACTGTCATGTGTTTTCCTTAGCCGTATTAATTTTCTTGGTGTAGGTAGTACGGTGTTTTTCAGAGAAGGAACTCAGATACTGTGTAGAGAAAGGCAAGTCCATCATTAAGTAGACCTCCTGGATTTAGTTTTCACATACCTTGGGACACTCTGAACTTGAAGACACGGCCACTCTACCAAAAAGTACCTGAGATGTGGGAGGAGGTGGAGGTGGAGTGGTGGATGAGTATTTGACTGAAAAACTGTGGCCCTGGGAAACAATGTGGGACTGGGTTCAACAAGTTGACAATTTGCACTTCCCTGGCCCAGAGAAAGGAAGATCATTCCTAAATACCATGCTGGATGGTGTGTGTATTGAAATTGGAGGAAAATATACATTGAAAGAGCCTCTTATGATATAGTGTATGATTTCCTGCTCCCTATTCCCACTTCCAGCATAGATATTGTCTGTCCTCCAGGAAATATTACAGTACGTCTACTTCAATAGCTTCTTTCCTAGATTATCAGCTGAGAGCTAGAGGCTGCCAGACCTAAGCATAATTATTGTTCTTGGGGCTTCACCCCAGCCTGGCTCCAGTATTGCCTCTGTAGAACTCTACAATTGGAACAATAAAAGAAAGAGAGATTTCAAACTGGTCCCCAAAGCACTGGTTTCATGCTTTTTATCCAAGATTCTTTCTCTTTCCTCTATTTGTCTTTTCACTTTTTTAGTTTCTTTCTCTTTCTTCTCTTTTATTTGTCTTTTCACTTTTTTTCTTTTTTCCTTTTTTCTTGACACTTTATTTTACTGAATTATAACATCAAAATTTCAAGACTGCCCAGGACTTAACCCATCAAAGTTCACAAGACATACCCTTTCCAACTGCTGCTTCAATTAAGTCCATCCTGATCACACTCATGGATAGGCTTGATTTCAAGTGCATACAATGGAGGGAGAAACAGTGCAACAAATATCCTTTACAGCAACTCAATCTCTCTTCTTGGTTTGTGGACTTCCACTGAAGGCCACTTTCTGCCTCCCAGGAAATGCAAGAATTCAAAAACCTTAGGCTCCCATGGTCCTCCCATATGTTTTGGTGGTTGCTAAAAGGAGCTCCATATAATTCCCTATCTCACATTGGAATCTCCAAAACTAGGTAAGAGACTGAGAACTAGAATCTATTTTATAGGTCTTCATCTTATACAGAAGTCAGTGATGTCTGGCCATATTTTTGGAATGTATATATTCTTCCAAATATTTCCATTAAGCTAGTTTGTCAATTATTCTTGTTGCCTGTAGTAAATTTATCCAGTAACTGTCCCAATTCCCCTAGTTAATGTTGGAGATACAAAGACACATTTTTATCATTTGTCTTTCTTTTAGCTTAGAGCTTATGCAAACTACAGCTGTCTCGTTTCTCACCTATACCCTTTCTCGATGCCAGTGTTATCCTCAATATGTTATAATAGATGAAACTCCAATAAATAGTATCAGGCAAATATTTTGACTGTATCAAAAGTAAACCAACTAATACAATTATTTAAATTATAAATATGCTTTGCATAATGCAAGCCACAATTAGATAGGACATAACTATGATTAAGTAGTAGCCTTAATAAATAAAAAGATATATTTTATTAAAATTCAAGGGACCATTCATTTCTTAAGAGGTATCCCATACTTCTATTTTCTATAGAAATTTTTGAGCTGGGGGTAACAGAAAAAACATATAGTAATGTGAATGTCCTGAGTTTCAGTATTAGAAGACAAGCTGATACTTAAAATTGTTTTGGTTTTAACGAAGTAATTCATTATTTTATTTTAGAATAATAAAATATATTTAAAGCTAAATTGAAAAAAAGTTTTTGGAATGTCTTTAGAAAAATAATCACAGGTTATTCATTAGTTACAAATAACTCTAAAATAACTTATCAGTGTGAAATAAACTCTCTAGCTTCCAATCTCTTTTATTAAAATTTTAATTAAAATGTTGCCTCTTGAAATACCCTTTTAAATTATAACTTTTATAACACAATTTTCTTGTTCAGGATGACTGCATCTACTGATCTAATTTGGACTCCTTAAGGAAAATAAAACCTAATCTTAGCAATACATCAATCCTCCCCTAGGATTAGTTTGAACTGGTAATGATTTGTATTATTATATACATTATTATATATATTTTTAGAACTTATGTCTCATTAACTTTATTGTAATAACATTAAAATTCTTATCTTAGACTTCACATTGAGTTTGTCCTATTCAGTGCCTACATCAATTCATCAATTAATAATCAATAACAGAGATCTGTAGGAATTCAATACAGAAAAGTCCTAAAAATTACCTATTTGTGATTGGGTAACTTAGCTGTTTAATTTTAGCCATATTTTCATGTGTCCTTTTATCTTCTAAAAAATTAATTATAAAAACAAAATATAAAGAGAGTAAAATTTGCTTAAAATTTATGCAACAGAACTATGTTAGAAGAACAGATAAGTAGATGGAGGAACAAATGCAAAAAAGTATACTTTAAAACAAATGCATTGGCTAATTCATACATAATGTTATCGTGTGAATTATTATGTCGCTTTCAAACTAATTCTGCACTGTGTAAAAAGTTATATATTAGGTTGATGCAAGAGTAGAGGTTTTCGCCATTGAAAGGGAAAGATAGCACCATACAGCCACCTTAGTCTACCTTTTACAATGATCCCAAAAACTCATGGAAACATTTTCAAATGCATAAATTGAAGTTTGCTGCTATTATTAATAGGGACATTCACAAATTCATAAGCAATTTAAAAATTGTTTTTAAATTGTTAAAAGGATTGGTGTATTTTGAAATATTAAAAATTAGTGACTAAAATGACACAAGATGTACATGAGAATATACATAACTATAGATTATTAGTCATTTCAGCACCCAGAACTCTGCATAATGTATGGAATATATATTTGCATATTTTACAATCATTGTCAATGGAAAGGTGAATTGAAGCTAAACTGCCCCAAATATTTCAAAGGCTTCCTAATAGAAAGAAAAATAGATTATATCCATAACGTGTTTCAATTTTCAAAGAAAATGGACAACCTATAATGAAATCTTGCCACCATAGACTTTAATCAGTCACCACCATGAGCAAATACTAGTAGCTAAGTAAGCAGCCCTTAAAAGGCCTGGAGAGAAACAGAGGACATTTGCATAAAGAAAACCTGGAAAACGTGTCCAAGAACAGCAGAACGTAGAGACATTGATACTGTGAACATAGATGAAAACCGGATTTAGTCAAGAAGACATTTCAGCCTCTATGTGGGATGATACGTGGTAACAGGATTGTAATTTTGAAAGACAAGGTCCTCAGAGCTTGACGCTGTTACATGAAGACAGATCTTGGGGAAGTGGTGACAAAATGCCCTTGTGGTTTAGCTCAGTGCAGAGCACACTGCAAATCTTCTTTACAGAAAGGTGCCAAAACAGAAGAGTATATTTTCCTTTTGGGTCTTTCAAATCTAGTATTTGTAAATCATGGTGAATAATAATTTGAATACTCAGAATCTATTTATCACTACATTCAAACAGTCCATTAAGCTCCACCTCTAGTAGAGGAATGTGTCTACACACATTATTTGGAATTCCTCTGTAGAGAAGTTTTGTCCTTTCCCCCATCCCCACTTACTTATTTATAAGTCACTGCTTCTCTGCCCTCTTATGAACAGAGCTTGAAAATACTTGTGTTTATCAAAATCCTGCTTGAGTAGGCAGAATAATGGCCCACCAAAGATGTGCATGTCCTATTACCCAGAACTTGTAAATACTGATGCTACATGACAAAAGAGACTTTGCAGATATAATTATATCACAATATTTAATTAGGGAGTTTATCCTGTATTATCTAGTTTGGCCCAACTTAGTCAAATGAGTCCTTAACAGCAGAGAATTTTCTCTGGTTGAAAGTGGAAAACAGATGGAGTAGAAATGAAAATCAGAGAGATTCCGATTGTAAGAAGAATTCAATGCATCATTGCTGGCTCTCAGATACAGGAACCTACAAACCTGAGAGGGCCTTTAGAGGTTTATTAACAGCCAGCCAAAAGCAGGTAGCTCAGTCCTATAATTGCAAGGAACTGAATCCTGCCAAAAGCCTAAATGAGCTTAGAGGTAAATTCTTCCTAGAGCCTTGTAATGAAAACCCAGCCAACAAAACTTTATGAAATCCAGAGCAAGAAACCAGCAGAGCCAACCTGAATTTCTGACCTACAGAATTGTTTTTGAACACAAAATTGTGTTATTTCAAGTAGCTAAATTTGTGACAAGTTGCTACCGTAGCAATAAAAAATTAACACATATTTATACACATATCTGTAATTATTTTCCATATCAACCTATGTGTATATTGAACTTAATATGAGTTCATACTAATATCTCAGACTCTTAATCCAGCACCACAGAGTTCATTCTGCTCTTGCTTATTTGTAACTTATTTTCCTGACAGTGAAAAACTTTTAATTATCTTCCATTATTTGCTTATCTCTAATAACACATATAGTTTAAGAATTATTCATCTATAAGCTTGTGATATTCAAACTTACCAACTAGAGTATTATATTTATGGACAGTTGTTTTCGTCTTTAGTTTTACAAACTGAAAACCTCTTTCGCAAAGTTACTTAAGTCATCTCCTTTTTTTGACCACATCACCTGTAGTAAAATTTCCTATATATTACAATACACTTAGGCTTATTTGTCAGAGGCTACATTACATAATAGGATTCCCTAACACTCTGGATCATATTTTTTCATTTGCATTCATTAAAGTTCACTCTCTACAACGTACAATTCTATGAATTTCGACAAGTGCATAGAATGTTGTATCCACCACACCAGTACCTCATAGAACAGTTTACCACACTAAAAATCCTCCTGTGTATCCCCATTATAGTTGACCACCCTCTCTTCTCCTAACATGTAGCAACCACTGATATCTTTTCCATCCCAAAACGATTGCCTTTTTTCAAATGTCATACACATGGAATTATACAATAGCTACATAATTTTTTTGCCTGGCTTCTTTCAGTTAGTAAGACACATTTAAGTTTTATCCAGGGCTTTTGTGTAATAAATAGCTTGTTTCTTTTCTTTTTTTTAATAATATTCCATTGCATGGATATATCACAGTTTATTTATTTATTACTTGAAGAATATACAATTTTGGTAATTATTAATAAAACTGCTCTAAACATTTGTTTACAGAATTTTGAGAAAATACAGGTTTTTGATGTCCTTGGATGAATATCTAGAAATAGGATTAATGACTTGTATGGTAAGTCTATGCATATTTCTAAGAAACTGCCAAGCTGTTTCCCAAAATGGCTGTAGCATATTTCATTCCTGGGAGCAATAAATGAGAGTTTCTGTTACTATATATTTTAACACCATTTAAGTTTGCTTTTAAATGCTGTTGACTCGATGTTCAACATTGAGGAACCGATAAACTGTTTTCTAAAGTGACCGCACCATTAGACATTCCTATCAGCAATAAATGAGGATTCCAATTTGTCCACGTCTTTCTCAACACTTGTTTTTATTTTTTGTTTTAGCCATCTTAATAGGTGATGCCTCAAATATATTTCTGTCAAAGCCTTCATTTTACATATTTAGTTCACTCAACCTACGGAGTCTAATGAAAAAAATTGTAAAGCCAATTTTCATTACTAAAGCAACTAGCCACATACATTTACTTTCTCCAAAAATAGAATATCTTACTCACTTTCAATTCTAATATATGTTTTCATCCTCATGAAAACCATGCATTTTTTTTCAGCTCAATTTCTAAGTTGTACAGATAGGAAAGCAAATAGAGAGGAGAGAAAAAACAAGGAGCCTCATCATAACATTGTAGTCTGAAAGAAATGTCACCATTACTTTCAGCACTTGTTACTGATACTCTCTTTGCTATGATCTTATGGGATTCTCCTGCAGAAGTGACCAAACAGTCTTTCATGGTAGTCTGAAAATGGAAGAAGCAAAGTAATGAAAATATGACAGCATTCCCACCCCGTCCTAGAATATATCTAAAGATGAAGACTAACAACAAGCCACATCCTCAACAGAAATATTTATCAAGACAAGGAAAAAACAGAACTATACTATCCTGACTTGAATAAGCAAGGTTTCACATGAAAATCATTATTTCAAATATTCCTTTTATTTGGCACTGCAGAGGTTTTTACATATCAAAATGGTTAAGATTTAACATGAATGAGGTGTATGCAGGTTTGTGGGGGTGGGGGTGGATTTCTTTTTGTTTTGTTTTTAATAATAAGAGCAACTGTTAACCGAGCTGTGGGGTGGGGGCAAAAAGAGCCAGAAGGCAGCGCAGACCTCAGGACCATTCTTGTTGTTTTTTTAGAACCATTCTTATTCTGGGGTTTCTTCACCTACCCGAGTCTCGCCTCGAAGCCAGGTACCTCTACTCCACTACACGGCCCTCTGCCCAGGAAGTTGGAATCTTCACCTAGCAACACATTTCAGATCGAGATTGACAGGAGCATGAGCCAATCACAAAGCTAGATTTCCTCTCCTGTCTAACAGTGGCTGTTGTGCTGGAGACGGTGTGGAGAAGAAAGGGGCGGGGCAAGGGCAAGGGCGTTAGAAATCACCACCGACCCAGCCTCCCAACAGCAAGTTGGTTCTTCAGCATTAAGATCCAGGTGTCAGCCTATGTCTTTACATAGTCAAAATGTCTCTTTCTAAGAAGTTGACTTTAGACAAACTGGATGTTAGAGGGAAGCGAGTCATCATGAGAGTAGACTTCAATGTTCCCATGAAGAAGAACCAGATTACAAACAACCAGAGGATCAAGGCTTCCATCCCAAGCATCAAGTACTGCCTGGACAATGGAGCCAAGGCAGTAGTTCTTATGAGTCATCTAGGTCGGCCTGATGGTGTTCCCATGCCTGACAAATATTCCTTAGCGCCTGTTGCTGTTGAACTCAAATCCTTGCTGGGCAAGGATGTTCTGTTCCTGAAGGACTGTGTAGGCACAGAAGTGGAGAAAGCCTGTGCCAACCCAGCTCCTGGTTCAGTCATCCTGCTGGAGAACCTGCGCTTTCATGTGGAGGAAGAAGGGAAGGGCCAAGATCCCTCTGGAAAGAAGATTAAAGCTGAGCCAGATAAAATAGAAGCCTTCCGAGCATCACTTTCCAAGCTAGGGGACGTCTATGTCAATGATGCTTTTGGCACTGCGCACCGCGCTCATAGTTCCATGGTGGGAGTGAATCTGCCCCATAAAGCATCCGGATTCTTGATGAAGAAGGAACTAGATTACTTTGCTAAAGCCTTGGAAAACCCAGTGAGACCCTTTCTGGCTATACTTGGTGGAGCCAAAGTGGCAGACAAGATCCAACTTATCAAAAATATGCTGGACAAAGTCAATGAGATGATTATTGGTGGTGGAATGGCTTATACCTTCCTTAAGGTACTCAACAACATGGAGATTGGTGCTTCCCTGTTTGATGAAGAGGGAGCCAAGATCGTCAAAGATATCATGGCCAAAGCACAAAAGAATGGTGTAAGGATTACTTTTCCTGTTGACTTTGTTACTGGTGACAAGTTTGATGAGAACGCTCAGGTTGGAAAAGCCACTGTAGCATCTGGCATATCTCCTGGCTGGATGGGTTTGGACTGTGGTCCTGAGAGCAACAAGAATCATGCTCAAGTTGTGGCTCAAGCAAGGTTAATTGTTTGGAATGGGCCGTTAGGAGTATTTGAATGGGATGCCTTTGCTAAGGGAACCAAAGCCCTCATGGATGAAATTGTGAAAGCCACTTCCAAGGGCTGCATCACTATTATAGGGGGTGGAGACACTGCTACTTGCTGTGCCAAATGGAACACTGAAGATAAAGTCAGCCATGTCAGCACTGGAGGTGGTGCCAGTCTAGAGCTTCTGGAAGGTAAAATCCTTCCTGGAGTAGAGGCCCTCAGCAACGTGTAGTTAACATAGTGTTACTTCCTTCTGTTTTCTGTCCACGGCCTTTAAGTCAGCTTAGTGCTTTTACATCTTGATGTGACTTTTGTTAAAATCTACTCCTAGATCAAGACCTATGTAATGGACAAGCAACGGGCCATCAGGAACTCTTAATATCAGCACAGCAATTAATTTTAGTTTGGTCATGCATTTGCCTATTCAAGTTGTCATTTGAACTTCACCATTGTGCTTTCTAGGGAGGACATATTCTTAAGTTGCCTATTAAAGAAAGTGAGCTGAAGAAGCTGAATCTTTTTATTTTAGTCCAACTTTGCTATTGTTTCATAATTTGAAACCCAAAAGACAAAACTTAAGTTGTTGGGAAAGGGTGGAATGAAAGCTGACAAACAAACAATAAATATGCCCAAATAAACTGAGAAAAATAATTACATATAAAAATTCATGGGTACCAATAAAGTTCTGCTAAGAGGATATGTTATACTAAATAGGAAAAAAAAAAAAGAGAAATGAAAGATACTTATTAAACCCAAGGAATTTTTAAAAAGAAAAGAAATTAAACTCAAGGTAAGAATTATGTTTGTGTGCATATCAATGCACAAGAATACACACAAATGCCAGCTAGAAAAAGAGCTACAAGTTAAACCCAAGTTGTAAATAAGTAATTGTTTTATTTTTAAGGCAGGCATTATTTAATAAATAAATAATATAACTGGTAAGTTCTAAAACTTGGTTTTTGAGATAAATAAAATATATATACATAGCTAGTTTAATAATGGGAAAATAGAGATTAAAATTCTCTATTAGAAAACAGAAGATAAAATGATAAGAAATGTAGAAAAAACAAAAACACTTATTGGAAAATATTTTGCTTTATTCTGTAGACAAAGAGGTAGTTTAGGGCAATGCTATTAACAAGAATAGTAATTAAGAGTAAAAATGCAGATTAACCTTTCCCAGCTATAATATCTTATGTCCCATAACCCCAGATCAGTTGTGATATTCAATATCCTGAATAATTGAGCTTCAAATATGAATCTTAATACACCTGGAACTTCAACATATTTTAAGCAGAATGTTAATATTATAATAATCCCAGGAAAGATGTAGGAGTTAGGATTAATGGAACCAAAACTTGAGTAGTTGAAACAAGATTAAAACATATCACTCTCTCACATGAGAATCCAGGGCAAATAACATGGGCTTTCCTTTATGAAGTCATCTAGGGAACCAAACTGGTGAAACAGATCTGTTACTGCCAGTGAGGGGGTTCAGTCTGTGTATGGTATGAGGCCACTGTTCAAGTTTTTGCTACTTGATTGCCAACCTGAAGGGGGAAGTTCTTGAAAGGCAATTAGTTTTCTTTTCAATACATGATTCAAAAAGTTTAGAGATTTGTTTTCATGTATCCTATTGGCATTAGTTGTGAGATAAGGCTTATTTTGCAAGGGAAGATTGGGGATGTATTCTCTCTAGCTGCATACCTTGTGCCCAGCTAAAAGTCAATAGATTCTATTGCTGAAAGGAAGTAAGGAGGGGAAAAACACTGAAGAAAATTAATGGTTTCTGACAGACTGCCATGCTGGCCTCCCAAGTATCCATGTACAAGTATTTATGTTTTGTTTTGTTCTGTTTTGCTTTCTAAAAAGAAAACATCTGTTCTCCAAGAGATACGATACAATCAAATGACTTGTCCAGTTACTGCATCCTACTAAAAACTGGGTATCTCTGAATTACGCACAGTTCTTTCTGTGTGATCCAGTGGGGGCTGAACAGCGATGAACTCAAAAACACAGTCATTTTTCTCATACCTCCCAGCCCCCAACTCCATACATAGCCAATATACAATAGTGAAAAAGAAATAGGACAACTGCAACAAAAATACTCACCTAGAAAAAGCCACTGATTCATTACAATTATGAAATAAATCACTCTGGATTACAATTTCAAGAACTCCCTGACCTGGCAGCAGCCCAATTTCTTTGTTTAGGCTGGTTCTGGTCTCTGGGAGGAACTTATCCATTGTCCTTTTCTGGCCGGTCGTTTGACCAGTTGGGACATTTTGTTTCCTTAACTTCCATGGCATATCCTCAAGCAGATGGTATGCTTCATCAGGCCATATCAGGCCACCGCACAGATTTCCTAGCCTCTTTTTGCTGGTATAGTTTTGTTTGTTTTTTTTTTTCCAAGACAGAATCTCTCTCTGTCACTCAGGCTGGGGTGAGGTGGCACGATCTTGGCTCACTGCAGCCTCCACCTCCCAGGTTCAAGTGACTCTCACAACTCAGTCTCCCAGGTAGCTGGGATTACAGGCGTGCACCACCACATCTGGCTAATTTTTGTATTTTTAGTAGAGGTCGGGTTTCACCATGTTGAACAGGCTGGTCTTGAACTCCTGGCCTCAAATGAACTTCCTGCCTTAGCCTCCTAAAGTACTGGGATTACAGGTGTGAGCCACCATGCCCAGCTGCTGGTTTCGGTTTAATAAACCAAGGATGTCTTTTTGTATCACACAATTAAAAGCCTTTTAATGCTGAGCTAATGGTTTTTCAACTTTCTCAAGAATTAAGGTTTCTGGTGTATTTAGTTTCATTTGGAAGAACTTCACCAAAAATGTCTTCTAGTTACACTTCTTAACCCTCTGATTCTTGTTTTTAATTAATTGACTTCTTTGCTGGGCTCTTTTTTTTTTTTTTTTTTTTTTTGAGACGGAGTCTCGCTCTGTTACCCAGGCTGGAGTGCAGTGGGGCATCTCAACTCACTGCAAGCTCCACCTCCCGGGTTCAAGCGATTCCCCTGCCTCAGCCTCACAAGTAGCTGGAACTATAGGCACATGCCACCATACTTGGCTAAATTTTGTACTTTTAGTAGAGACAGGGTTTCACTATGTTGGCTAGGCTGGTTTCCAACTCCTGACCTCAGGTTATCCACACCCTCGGCCTCCCAAAGTGCTGGGATTACAGGCATAAGCCTGGCCCTGGGCCCACTTTTCTTTATTTTAGAGATGACTAATGTGGTCATATGAAAAAGTTGGTAGGGGTATGAAGGCAATATTTATAGTCTAATCTTTGCATGTGGCTTTTTCATACTTTTGGCTGAAAAGTCCAAATGGGGGGGGGGGGTCTCTAAAAAAAGCCATGAGTGACACTCTTTCTCCCATTGTTTGAAGTATTGAGGCAGTTAGTTTTTTCAATTCTGAGAGATCTCACTTTTCTAGCTTATTAGCCAATTTTAGTTTATCTCCCTAAAAAGTTCTGTCACCTCTATTTCTAATTTCAACTGT